>NC_092502.1:147149789-147453582 GCF_047511675.1 Marmota flaviventris
TAATTTTTTAACCATTCCTATTATTGTACATGAACCAGAAGGTGGGTTTTTTGTTTTTTTTATATAATTCTTTTATTTATTTATTTATTTTTAGTTTTCGGCGGACACAACATCTTTATTTGTATGTGGTGCTAAGGATCAAATCCAGGCCCCACGCATGCCAGGCGAGTGTGCTACTGCCACATCCCCAGCCCCCAGGTCTTTTTAAAAATTTTATTGGTTATTGATGGACTTTATTTAATTATTTATTTATTTGCTTATATGTGATGCTGAGAATTGAACATAGTGACCTAGTGTTTCACACATGCTAGGCAAGCGCTCTATCGCTGAACCACAACCCCATCCCCCCCAGAAGATTTTCTTTTTTTTTATAATTTTCTTTTAGTTGTAGATGGACACAATATCTTTATTTATTTATTTTTATGTGGTGCTGAGATTCAAACCTAGTGCTTCACAGTGGTAGAATGATCTACCACTGAGCTACAACCCCAGTTCCCCAGAAGTTTTTTTTTTTTTTTTTTTTTAATATTTTTTAGTTATAGATGAACATAATACCTTTATTTTATTTATTTATTTTTATGTGATGCTGAGGATTGAACCCAGTGCCTCACACATGCTAGGCAAGTACTCTACCACTGAGCCACAACCCCAGCCCCAGAAGTTTTTTTGTTTTAATATTTTTTTAGTTGTAGGGGATACAATATCTTTATTTATTTATTTTTATTTGGTACTGAGGATCAAACCCAATACCTCACACGTGTGAGGCAAGTGCTCTACCACTGAGCCACAACCCCAGCCCTGAACCAGTTTTTTTTTTTAAGGTGAAGAAGGTTGTAACTCATGATTAAATGGAGACTTTGGGATTATTGAGGATTTTCCTCATTCTTGCTATTCTGTTTCCCATTACTACAGAAAATTGAAATTTAGATTTTTATGACCGTAACTAAGGGCTGGATGTAACAGTGCGTTTTTAGTTGTGAGCACCTGTTTTTCATGAACTTTATATGACTCCCTGGCTGGCACGTTCTGTGATTGAGAGTCCAAATTTGGGCCACCACTGTGCTTCTCTGTCTTTCTGTTCTGAGAGTTTTCATCCCTTCGGTATTGGTCATTGCCAACCACCTGTATCAGTCAGTCTCTTTTCCTCATACATAGGGAAAAGTTGAAGAATTAAAAGTGGCTAAAACTTCTCTTCTTTTTCAGAATTTATGTTTTGGTAGTGGATTGAACCCAGGGGTACTTTACCACTGAGCTATATTGCCAGGCCTTTTTTATTTTTTGAGACAGGGACTCACTAAGTTGCTGAGGGTTTTGCTGAGTAGCTGAGGCTGGCTTTGAACTTGTGATCCTCTTGCCTCAGCCTCTTGAATTATTGGGATTACAGATGTGTACCACCATGGCCAACATTTATTTTAGTTTTCAGGAATTCATTTGAGAATAAACTGATTCATGAAGAGTTAACAGGAATTGGCATATACTGAGCACTCAAAAATGTAAGGTTTTATCATTTTTATAATCATCAATATTTGATTTAATGATCAATTTTGATTTAATTGAAGCTAGGAAGAAAAGTTTTTAAAAAACAGTGTGAGAATGCTTAATGATTTTTAACTTGAAAGGAAAATTAGTATTATTTAAAGCCAAGCAATTTAATTATACCTACAAAATCCTGTCAGCAGAGGATGCTAGAAGCTCTATTCCAAAATTCAGTGTATGCATTCCTTAGCATTTTCAAACTGCTTTGTGAAGGTGTTCATTCTTTGAAATGGGCACTAGGGGGCAGTAGCAGCATTTTGGCAAAAATCCATTTTTTTTTTTTCCGGCCATCACCTGCCTACAGTGTAAGGAAAAAAAGAGAAAATCTTTGATAAATGTTTTCTATAAATTGGAATAAGTGAATTTTAGATTGAGATTAATGCTGGCATAATTAATTTTATATTGTTTTGGTATTTGACAATATTACAACAAATGCTTCTAAAATTTATCTTAAACTTTTTAGGTAACATGATAAGACTTAGCAGCAAGAATTCTAAGGATAGGCCCTTCTTTTTTTTTTCCTAAAGAGAGAGAATTTCAATATTTATTTTTCAGTTTTCGGCGGACACAACATCTTTGTTTGTATGTGGTGCTAAAGATCGAACCCAGGCCGCACGCATGCCAGGCAAGAGCGCTACCGCTTGAGCCACATCCCCAGCCTGGATAGGCCCTTCTTAAGATTTTCATTTGTAAGGTCACATAAGGTTTACTTTTCTGATCACCAGTTTGTCTCAAACTTTTTTAAAAAATAGGTATTACCTGGGTGTGGTGGCACATGCCTGTAATCCCAGTGACTTGGGAGGCTGAGGCAGTAGGATCCCAAGTTTGAGGCCAGCCTCAGCAAGTTAGCAAGTCCCTTCCTTAAAATAAAAAGGGCTGGGGATGTGGCTCAGTAGTTAAGCACCGCTTTAACTTTTTAACTCTGAGAACCAAAAAAAAAAAAAAAAAAAATCAAAAAACGTGTACTAGGCCTTGTTACTTCTCTGTTCTAAACCCTGTAGCTTCTTCCCCATCACTTTGTTGAGAAATCCAATCCATCTGCTTCCACTCCCTGTCTTGTTCACACTGTTCTCTGGTCATACAGTCTTTTCAGTGATTTTTTTTTTTTTTTTTTTTTACTATTTTTGCTCTAACATGGAATCTTTCTATTTAGTGTCCCCTTCCCCCTAGGGCCTTTTGCATGCAGGGCAAGTGCTCTACCACTGAATCTCATCCCTAGCCCCCTCTATTTATTTTCCTGCTTCATGAAATGATACCCAGAGATTCATATGACTCCCTCATTTTATTTGGTTGTTGCTCAAGTGTTACTTCCTCTGAGCACTTTATATAAGTACCTCCCTGCTTATTTCACTGTTTCCCATGTCACTGCTTTATGGTACTTATCTGACACTTTTGTTTATTGGTTTATTGAATTTCTCCTTATAAGAATTGTTCCATGAGGACAGTCACATTGTCTGTTTTATTGCTGTATCTACAGTGGCTGCACAGGTCCCTGTGACATAGTAGGTGCTCAGGATATATTGGTTGAATGAATTAATTTCTATCCTTTGTTTTTTTCATGGTTGCTCTCTTCTCTGTAAGCACTTCACTGAATCAATGTGATTTTGAACTAGTCACAGTTCTACTTTAGATACCAGGAGCCCATATTCCATTATCACATTTCTAGGCTGGTCCTGCCACAGTTCCTTTGTCAAAGACTGCAGTCATTTTTTATTTGTTTGTGTGGTACTGGAGATTGAACTGAGGGCCTTGCATGTACTAGTCAGGTGTTGTCCTCTGAGCTACATTCCTAACCTGGGCTGGGGTCATTTTTAAGATTCCCATTGCCAAATGGGCTTTTGTATCCTTTTAAGGGTGCTTTCTTTCTCTGAGCAGTGGTCTTTCTTTTATTCCACAAACATTTTGTACATCTGCTAGGTGAGTGTACACTACTTATATGGACTATTTTCTTTATTCTAAGTAATTAGCATGCTGTTAGGAAGATGGACTAATTTATACAGATATTAGAAAGTGTACTATAAGTGCAATAAGGAAGACAGACTATTATCTGGCTGAGCTCTCAGTTACAAGTTGTTTTAATATGTAAGTATTCAGCATTATACTCTGGTAAACATTTAAACATCTGACAATATAGTATATATAGTACAGTGAATTGCAAATCTTACTGATACAAAATTTCATTAAGTCCATGGAAATGATGTTTAAAAAGTCCTGCACTTCACCCAGAGTCATTGTCAAATGAGATCTGGTTAGACCAGTTCCTAATTGAGAAAGAGAAAATTGACAAGAATGATAGATGATTTTAATAGATAGGGTTCAGGGGTTGAGGTTGTGGCTCAGTGGTAGAGTGCTTGCCTAGCACATGTGAAGCACTGGGTTCGATCCTCAGCACCACATAAAAATAATAAAATAAAGGTTTTATGTCCATCTACAAGTAAAAAATATTTTTAAAAGATAGAGTTCTGACTCTTTGAAAGAATTGACAAAAGCCTTGAATATTTTTCAAAACAGCTCTCTAAATAATATCCTGCCAAAGTCTATCCTATAAAGTTCAGGATACTATGTTATAAATTTTAGCTAGAATAATTACTCCACACTTCCCATAAAATTATACCTCATTCATTTTTTTTTTTTTTTGGTGAGAGATTAAAATTTTTTTTTTTAGTTGTAGGTGGACACAGTACCTTTATTTTATTTATTTATTTTTATGTGGTGCTGAGAATTGAACCCAGCACATCATACATGCTAGGCAAGTGCTCTACCACTGAGCTACAATCCCAGCCCCCATTAAGTATTCTTAAGAACTCAAAATCACATAATTACTTTATGTGCTCTTCTAAATTACGTCAATGAATACAGCCACAGAAAACCATATTAGGTTTTTAGTTTAGTAGCTATAAATACAGTATTTGAAAGTAAAATAACTTCCTTAATCTTTCATTCTTTCTGTTTATCTGTGAAAGTGGAATATTAGCAGGTATCAATTGTAAGGTTTTTTTAATGCTTTAATTTTAAAAAATGCTCCTAAAATATTGAGTATTTACCAATATTGATAGAATTTATCCTTTAATAGAAGTGGGTGCTTTCTGTTATCTTAATGATAAAATTTGCCTTGAATAAATTTTATGTTTTTAAAGTGCCAAATTAATAGAACAGCACACATACATATAACAGCAGCACCAACAGAACTGACTTTTCAAATTCATCTAGAGGGGCTAGGGCTGTAGCTCAGAGGCAGAGCGCTTGCCTAGCATGTGTGAGGTACTGAGTTCAATTTTCAGTACCACATATAAATAGACAGTATGCCTTTATTTTATTTTTTATTTATTCTATCTACAGCTACAAAAAATTAAAAAGAATTTATCTATACATCTTGATTCTTATTTGAAAAGACACTTTGTTTATACTATTTGTTGCTGAGGGCTAGAAGTGTAGCTAATTGTGAATTTGAAATGAAACCAAGACCACCAAGTTGAATCACATAGCCTACCAGGCAGCTGTTGGATGGTGAGTTTGCCATTTCACTACTGATCTGGATTAGAATCAGGGAGTCTTTATTTACTTTTGCATCCCACAATGATTGTACACTGTAAAGCCATTAAACATTTCTTTTTATTAAGTGAAGAAATTAGTGGCATGGTCTTAGTTTTCACTGTCTTAAAAAGTGATAACAAGTTAGGAGTTCACTGTTAAGTCACAGGTTTCGTTTTATTTATGATAAAGAAATAAGCATAAACTGAAGTCTAGACTCAAATGATAGTACCTACAGTAGATACTTCCTTTATTTACTGATATTTCAGGCACTTAAAATGAATGAAGTTAGTCCTTCCATTACTTCAAGGAAGTGAAAGTAGGGTTAACCCCTTTTGACAGATAAAGAAATTGATAACTCAGAAATGTTAAGTAACTTCCCCATGGCCACCCAGTAGTAAATGGTGGAGCCAGATTTCAAATTTAGGGAATCGGTTCCAGAATCCATGTGCTTTCCATATGCCATACTTCACTACTAGTTGTGTCCTATTCTCCTTTCTGGGTCATCCCTTGACTTTCATATGCTCGCCTTATGTTCCCTTTCATACATTCTTTGATTAGGACTGTTTTATGCATTCCAACATGCTTTTCCTTCTGTTTGGGTGCTGGACAATGCTTAGTACAATTCCATTCATGTGGCAGTCTCTGTAAGCAGTGACCCTTATAGAGTACTGTGTAAGACCTATCTTCTTCATAAAGGAGGGATCTTTTTTATTTTTCTGATTCTAGCTCTTTTTCCCTGTGAATGTAGATCATTTTTCTTATTTTGAAAATTCAAAAAATAGAATTTAATCCCTCCTCCTTTGGACTACCTCTGCACTTGTTGTCATCCTCTATTTTATATATCAATAAGAGTTTTATTGAGATATTATATATTTCAAAATTCATTATTTTCAAGTATATAGTGGTGTGTAGTGTGTTGACTGTGTGGTATAATCATCATTACTATCCAATTTTGAACACATTTTCATCTCCCCCAAAGAAATCCTATAACTTTTAGCTTTAATTTCCTGTACCCCCATGACCTTGCATGTGGTTGGCAAGCACTCCTGTCTCTGAGCTGCATCTTCAGCTCAGAGGTAAGAACCATAAGGATTGTTGTTGTTTTTTGTTTTTGTGGTGCCAGGAGGATTGAACCGAAGGCATTGTCATGCTAAGCAGTCTCTACCTACCAATCTAATTTCTGTCTCTATGGATTTCCCTATTTTGAACATTTCCTATAACTGTAATCACACATATATATGTTTTTTTTTGTGTGCCTTTTTTTCACTTAGCATGTTTTCAGTGTTCATCCATGTATCATGAATCACTACTTTATTCCCTTTTTTTGCCACAATATTCCATTGTATGGATATACTAACATTTCTCCATTCATCAGATGATGGACATTTACATTGTTTCTACTTGTTGACTATTATAGAAGATGGTGCTATGAGCATTTATGTATAAGTTTTTGTACGCTGTATATTTTCTTTTTGAGGGTTGTGTATCTAGATGTAGAGCTGCTGTGTCATGGTAAATCTGTCTTTAACATTTTGAGGAACTACAAAACTGTTTTCCAAAATGGCCACATCATTTTACAATCTCACCAATAGTAAATGAGGGTTCAGTTTCTCCACATCCTCACTGTTTATTTTGTTTGTCTTTTTTTTTTAATAAATCTTTTTTTTAACATTTATATTTTAAGTGTAGATGTACGAAACACAATGCCTTTATTTGTACGTGGTGCTGAGGATGGAACCCAGGTCCCGCCCGTGCTAGGCGAGCGCTCTACCGCTGAGCCACAATCCCAGCCTTTGTTTGTCTTTTTTTTTTTATAGCCATCTAGTAGCTATGAAAAGGTTTATCATTGTGATTTTGATTTACATTTTCCTAATGAAAAATGGTTTTGAACTTCTTTTCATGTGATTGATATTGACCATTGTTCCGTCTTCTTTGGAGGAATATGCTGTTCAGACCTTGTGCCCATGTTTCAGTTGGGTTATTACCTTTTTTATTGTTGAATTTTAAGGTTTTTAAAAATATATTGTGGAGGGGCTGGGGCTGTAGCTCAGCAGTAGACCGCTTGCCTTGTAGGTGTGAGGCCCTGAGTTCAATCCTCACATAAAAATAAATAAATAATAAAAATATTGTGTCCATCTACAACAAAAAATTAAATAAATATATATATTTTTATGGGTGGGAGTTCTTTATAGGGGTCCCTGAAAGCCAGGTTGATACAAACAAATTCTGTCATAAGCCTTTCCTCTCCATGGCAAGCTCAATGCCTCTTTCTTCTATTGCCACCTGGAATGGTTAATACTATGGATGAGACATAAAGCTGGGTAGGAATACAAGTATTAATGAGTTATCAAAATAAGTACCCACAGCAAATGTTAGGAACATTGCTAGGCTCTTTTCAGTGTAGTATAGTGAAGAACTTATCTTCTTTCTAATTATATAAGAAACTTATGCTAGGCATAGTTCCATATACTTGAAATCCCAGCAGCTTGGGAGGCTGAGGCAGGAGGACCACAAGTTTGAAGTCTCACAAAACTAATGAGTTTGGCCTCAAATTTACTATCTTCCTGCTTCAGCTTCCTGAGCTGCTGGGAATTCAGGTGTGTACCATCATGCCCAGCTATTTCTTGATGCATTTTTTAATGTGGTTTGCTAATATTTATTGAGGATTTTTGTATTTTTATGTTCTGCAATTTTCTTTCTTTGATGTGTCTTTGTATAGTTTTGGTATTGGGGTTATACTGGCTTCATAGAATGTATTTGGGAACATTCCTTCCCTTTAAATTTCATGGAATAATTTGAAAAAGGCTAGTGTTAGTTCGTCTTTAAAGTTCTGGTAGAACTCAAGAATCATCTGATCCTGGGCTTTTCTTTGCTGGAAGGCTTTTAATTGCTGTTTCAATTTCATTACTTGGTATTGTTCTATTTAGGTTTTCTGTATCTTCCTTATTCAATTGGGGCAGGTCATGTGCATCTAGAAATTTGTCAATGTTTTCTAGATTTTCCAAAATAGTTTCTAATGACCCTCTGGATTTCAGAAGTATCTATGGTAATATAAAGGCTATCTATGACAAACTCCAAACCAACATCATACTGAATGTAGAAAAATTGAAAGCATTTCCTGTAAAATCAGGACCAAGACAAGGATGTCCACTCTCACCACTTCTATTTAATATAATTCTCAAAGAGAAAAACATTAAAGGGTTACAAATAGGAAAAGAAGAAGTCAAACTATCTGTTTGCTGATGATATATCTTATATCTAGAAAATCCAAAAAAACTCCAACAGAAGACTTCTAGAGTTAATGAATGAATTCAAAAAGTATCAGGATACCGTATCAATGCCCATATATCAATATCAATAGTTTTTCTATACTTGAACACTGATTCTGTTGAGAAAGAGATCAGGAAAATTATCACATTCACAATAACCTCAAAAACCAAACAAACATGTAAAATTGGGAATTAATCTAACCAATGAGGTGAAATGAAAATTGTAGAACACTGAATAAAAAAATCAAAGACTTTAGAAGTTGGAAATACCTCCAATTTTCTTGAATAGGCAGAATTAATATTGTCATAATGACCATACTACTTAAACCAGTATACAGATTCAATACAATCCCCATCAAAATATCAATGATATTCTTCACAGGATTAGAAAAACAATCCTGAAATTCATTTGAAAGAATAAGAGATCCAGAATAGCCAAAGCAATACTGAGCAAGAAGAGTAATGCAGGAGGCAGCACATTACCTGATCTGAAATTATACTACAGAGCTATAGTGACAAAACCAGCATGGTATTGGCATCAAGATAGGCATGAAGACAATTGGAACAGAATAGAAAACTCAGACAAAGCTGTGTACTTACAGCCATCTGATATTTGACAAAGTTGCCAAAAATATATGTTGGAGAAAAGATCTTTATTTATTGGAAAAAAGATCCCTAAAGCTCAAGAAATAAAACCGAGAATTAATAAGTGGGATACCATCAAACTTGAAAACTTCTGTATAGCAAAGGAAATGGGAGTGTGAAGAGAGATCCAACAGAATGGGAAAAAAATCTTTGCCAGTTTCTTCTCTGTCAGGGAATTAACATTCAGAATATATAAAGAACTAAAAAAACTTAATACCAGAAACCCACATAAGCAATAAATGAGCAAAAGAACTAAATATATGCAATGTAGCATTGCACCATATGTGCAGCCATATATGTACCTAGGGTAATGATGTTCATCTCATTCCACCATCTTTCTTGCCCCTAGATCCCCTCCTCTCCTTCCCCTTTGCCCAATCAAAGTTCCTCCATTTTCCCCTTGCCCCCTTCCTATTATGGATCAGCATTCCCTTATCAGAAAGGACATTTGGCCTTTGGTTTTTTGGAATTGGCTTACTTCGATTAGCATGATATTCTCCCACTCCATTTACCTGCAAATGCCATAATTTTATTCTCTTTTAATGCTGAGTAATATTCCATTGTATATATATATACTATTATCTATTAATAGTATCATGCATTTTTAGAAAGACAATATAACTTCTGATAAATATAAGAATTAATGTACTTTGAATTTCTAGGTCTTCACATAAGTACAAAAATTATTTAACCATGTACTGAGAAATTATCAATATCTATTGATAATGATATATATGCATTTATCTATTGAAGGGCATCTAGGTTGCTACCACAGTTTAGCTATTATGAATTGAGCTGCTATGAAAATTGATTTTTTTTGCATTACTATAATATGCTGATTTTAAGTCCTTTGGTTGTAAACTGAGGAATGGGATAGCTGGATTAAATGGTGGCTTCATTCCAAGTTTTCTAAGGAGTCTCCATACTGCTTTCCAGATTGGTTGCACCAATTTTCAGTCCCACCAGCAATGTAAGAGAGTGCCTTTCCCCCCACATCTTCACCAACACTTATTGTGGTTTGCATTCTTTTTTTAAAAAAATATTTTTAGTTGTAGATGAACACAATACCTTTAATATATATATATATATATATATATATATATATATATATATATATATATGTGTGTGTGTGTGTGTGTGTGTGTGTGTGTGTGTGTGTGTGTTATTTAGTTTTAGGTGGTGCTGAGCATTGAACTCAGTGCCTCAAACATGCTAGACAAGTGGTCTACCATTGAGCTACAACTCCAGCCCATTTTATTTTTCTTATTTATTTTTTTTGTGTGGGGTGGGGGGTACCAGAGAATGAACTCAGGGGCACTCAACCACGGAGCCACATCCCTAGCCCTATTTTATATTTTATTTAGAGATACTGAGTTGCTTAGCAACTCACTTTTTTAAAAAAAAAATATTTATTTTTTAGTTGTTGTTGGAAACAATACCTTTATTTCACTTATTTATTCTTATGTGGTGCTGAGGATCGAACCCAGGGTCTCGCATGTGGGAGGCTCTTACTGCTGAGCCACGACCCCAGCCCCACACCTCACTTTTTACTGAGGCTGGCTTTAAACTTGCGATCCTCCTGCCTCAGCCTCCCAAGCCTCTGGGATTGCAAGTGTACACTACCATGCCTGGCTTGTATTCTTGATAATTGCCATTCTGACTGGAGTAAGATGAAATCTTAGAGTAGTTTTGATTTGCATTTCTCTAATTACTAGAAATGTTGAACATTTTTTCATTTTTTGCTGATTGATTGTATATCATCTTCTGAGAAGTGTTTGTTCAGTTCCTTAGCCCATTTATTGATTGGGTTGTTTGTTTTCTTGGTGTTAAAGTTTTTTATATATCCTGGAGATTAGTGCTCTATCTGATGTGTGTGTGGCAAAGATTTGCTCCCAAAATGTAGGCTCTTTCTTCAACTCATTGATTGTTTCTTTTGTTGAGAAGAAGCTTTTTAGATTTTGAATCGATCCATTTGTTAATTCTTTTTTTAAAATTTTTTTTGTTGTAGATGGATTTAATACCTTTATTTAATTAATTAATTTATTTCACGTAGATGGATTTAATATCTTTAATTAATTAGTTAATTAATTTCACGTAGATGGATTTAATATCTTTAATTAATTAATTAATTTCATGTGGTGCTGAGAATTGAACCCAGTGCCTCACATTAGTGCTAGGCAAGCAGTCTACCACTAAGCTACAACCCAGTCCCCCATTTATTAATTCTTGATGTGATCGTGCTTTTGGTGGTTGCAGTTTCTCATAGTCAACCATGGTCCAAATATACTAAATGGATAATTCTGGAAATAAACAATTCATAAGTTTAAATTGCATGCCTTTTCGGTGTTGCATGATAGAATCTTGTGCCATATATTCTTGGACATGAATCATCCCTTTGTCCAACACATCCACACTGTATATGCTTCCTGCCTCTCAGTCTCTTAGTAGCTGTTTAGGTTATAAGATTGATTGTTGCAATATTGCAGTTCTTATATTATTTATTTTTTATAACTTATTTTTGTTAATAATGGCCCCAAAGTCATGAGAAGTGATGCTGGCAATTTGGCTAAACCAAAGAAAAGCAAGAAATGCTTCTTTTAAAGGAGAAGGTGAAAGTTCTTGACTTATTTAGGAAAGAAAAATAAGTTCTATGCTAAAGTCGTATAAATCTGTGGTAAGAATGAATCTTCTATGCATGAAATTGTGAAGAAGGAAAATTTCAGGCTAGTTTTGCTGTCTCTGCAATAGTTATAGCAACAGGTGTTAGATTATAGTGTTTAGTACTCTCTGCAATTTCAGGCATTTTCTTGGGGTCTTGGAATATATTCTCAAGTATATAAGTGTATGGGAAGTAGTATGTATTCATATTATTGTATAGGTATTATTGTTTGGATATAAGGTATTCCATAAAAGATCCTGTGTTAATGCAGGAATAACGAGTTAAATGATTGAATTATAAGAGTGTAAACATCAGTTCATCCTAGTTTGAATGGACTAACTGTGCTTAGTAACTATAGGTAGGTGGGGCATGGCTGGAGGAGGTGGGTCACTGGGGGCATGCCCTGGAAGGATTCGTTACCTCTGCCATGCTCTTTCACTATGATGTTCTTCTGCCTCACCTTGGCCCAAAGCAATGGAGTCTACCACTGTGGACTGAGCCTCTGAAACCAAGAGTCAAAATAAACTTACCTTTCTCTAAATTCTTGTCAGGTGTTTTGGTCACAGTGACTTGTGCAAAGCTGACTAATATAATGGCTGCTCTCCAGATTTTTTCATCTTGTAAAACTGAAACTCTATACCCATTACACAACTTCTCATTTCAGCCTTCTCCTAGCCTCTGACAACTATCATTCTCATTTCTGTTTCTGAATTTGACTGTTCTAGATATATCATAGAGGGGAATCATAGAATAACTTCAAATTTTTTTTGTAGTTGTAGATAGACACAATACCTTTATTTTATTAAGTTTCTTTATGTGGTGCTGAGGATCGAACCCAGGGCCTCATATACGTACTAGGCAAGGGCTGTAGTACTGAATTACAACCCCAGCCCCCATAGAATAACTTTTTTTGTGTGTGTATAAGACTGGCTTGTTTGACTTAGCTTATTCTTAAGGTTCAACCAAGCTGTAGAATGTGTCAGAATTTCCTTCCTTTTTAAGGTTGAATACTATTTCATTATATGTATATATCATATTTTGTTGAATGATTCATCTGTGGATTGTTAACTTGAGTTCCTTCTACCGTTTGTCTCTTATTGGATAATTTTGCTATGAACATAGGTATGTAAGGAGAAACCTTGATTTCAATTCTTTTAGGTATATGCTTAGAGGTAGAATTGCTAGGTCATATAGTAATTCTATGTTAATTTTTTGAGGAACCTCTGTACTGTTTTTCATAGCAGTATTACCATTTTACATTCCTATCAACAACATACAATGGATCCTAATTTGTCCCTTGACTTTATTTGTTATTTTCTGTTTTTGTTGTTTTTAATAAAGCCATTGTAATGAATGTGAAGTGTTCTCACTATTGTTTTTGTTCGCATTTCCCTAACAATTAGTGAACATTCTTTCATGTGCTTATTCTTTGAAGAAGTGTCTATTCAAGTCCTTTGTCCATTTTTTAATTGTGTTTTTTTGTCATTGAATTGTAGGTGTTCTTTGTATATTTTAGATACTCATCTGTTATTAGAAATATAATTTGCAATTAATTTTTCCATCTTTTGAATTGCTTTTTCACTCCTTTGATAGTGTCCTTTGATGTACAAGTGTTTGATTTTATTGAAGTCTTTTTTTTTTTGCCTATGCTTTTAGCATCATATCCAAGAATCCATTGTAAAATCAAATGTCATGAAACTTTTTCCCTGTTTTATTAAAAAAAAAAAAAAAAAAAAAAAAAAAAATATATATATATATATATATATATATATATATATATATATATATATATATATTTGTATGGTGCTGAGGATTGAACCCAGGGCTTTGTGCCTGCAAGGCAAGCACTCTACCAACTGAGCTATATCCCCAACCCTGTTTTAAAGATTTTTAGAGTTTTATATCTTTAATCTATTTTGAGTTCATTTTTTATATGATGTAAGGTAAGGGTCCAGCTTTATTCTTTTGAATTTGAGTTTCCAGTTTTTTCTAACACCATGTATGAAAAGACTGTTGTTTCCCCACTGAATGTTCTTGGCACCCTTGTCAAAATCATTTGACCATATGAGAGTATAATGTTTTGAGTTTAGTTCTTTGTTTGAGTTTTCTAGAGCTTGCTCTAAGTACTACCTTGTATATACACAATTTATCACATCTACTAGTGTCATTTTATTTGTTTGAGTAAATATAGAAACCTTATTTCCCTTTACCATCCACCATTTATAATGTAATTATCTTAAATATTTACTCTGCATACATACACATCAGAGAGTTTTATGCTTCAGCCACCAAGCAGAAGGAGGAAAGACTAGTGTATTTCCTGTTATTTTTGAATATTGTGTTATTTCTCCTTCCCTCCCTCCCTCCCTTCCTTCCTTCCTTCCCTTTTCTTCTTCTTCTTTTTTTTTTTAGGAGAGAGGGAGAGAGAGAGAGGGGGAGGGAGAATTTTAATATTTGTTTCTTTTAGCTTTCGGCGGACACAACTTTTTTTTTTTGTTTGTTTGTATGTGGTGCTGAGGATCGAACCCGGGCTGCACGCATGCCAGGCGAGCGCGCTACCGCTTGAGCCACATCCCCAGCCCACCTTTTCTTCTTTTGTATAGAAAACTTCCCTTAACCATTTTTTTCTGGGTAAGTTTGCTGATGACAAATTCTTTTTTTTTAATTTCTCCTTTAATCTTGAAAGATATTTTCACTGGTTGTAGAGTTCTATGTTGACAGTATGTTGACACTTTTAGCACTTCAAAATATTATGCCACTGGACTGTGGATGTGGCTCAAGTGGTAATGCGCTCGCCTGGCATGCGCAGGGCACTGGGTTCGATCCTCAGCACCACATAAAAATAAAATAAAGATGTTGTGTCCACCGAAAACTGAAAAATAAAATAAAAAATTCTCTCTCTCTCTTTAAAAAAAAAAAACATTATGCCACTTCCTTTTGGTTTCCACAGTTTCATTATGAGCAATTTGTTATCATTTTAAATTACTATTTCTCCGTTGATAAAGTGTCATTTTCTTTGGCTGCCGTCAAAGTTTTTTCTTTGTTTCTAGAAGTTTAGCTAATATGTGTTGTGGCATGGGTTTCTTTAAATTCAAAGATAAATTCATCCTATTTGGTTTTCACTTAGTTTCTTAAATCTTCACATATTTGAGAATTTTTCAGCCATTATTTCTTGGAGTGATTTTTTTTTTTTTTTTTTTTTAGTTCTGCCTTCTTTTCTCTTCTTTGGTACGGGGGATTGAACCCAGGGGTGCTAATCACTGAGCCACATCCCCAGCCCTTTTCTATATTTTATTTAGAGACAGGATCTCACTGGTTGCTTAGTGCCTCACTAAGTTGCAGAGGCTGGCTTTGAACTCCGACTCTCCTGCTTCAGCCTCCAGAGGTGCTGGGATTACAGTCTGAGACTCAGAAACTTTGATGAAATGAAGGTTATTAGATCTTTTGTTACAGTCTCACAATTCTGAGTCTTTTTTTTTTTTTTTTTTTTCCTATTTTCTGTATTGTTCGGGTCGATAATTTCTGTCATTTTGATTGCTGGTTTACTAATTCTTTCTTCCATTTGTTTTGAGCTCATTCACTGAGCTTTATATATTTGTTACTGTATTTTTCAAGTCTAAACTTTGCATTTGACTTTTTTTTATATCTCCCATTTCTTTGCTGAGGATATTTTTTCTTTTCACTCACGTGTTTATAATTGCTCATTGAAGGTTTTTTTTTTTTTTTTTTTCCTTTAATGGCTGCTTTAAAGTCTTCATTAGATAATTCTGGCATTTCTGTTGTCTCAGTGTTGGCATCATTTAATTGCCTTTTTTTCTATTTAGTTGAGATCTTTCTGGTTCTTGGTCTGATATACAATTTTCAATTGAAACCTGGAGAATTTTTTAATATATTTTGCTACTCTGTATCTTATGTAAACCTTCTGTTTTAACTGGTTTCATTCACACTGCTTTGGCAGACAAAGAGGGTAGATTGGGGATGGTCTCATTACTGTCAGATGAAGGTATCAGTCCAGGTCCCCATTTGACCTTCATTGAGACTCCAGGGGGTCTCCTCCGTTTACAGGTGAGATGGGAGTTCTAACTCCCCACAGGGTCTCTACTCATACTCATGTTGGTGGCTGTTTACCCATTGGGTCATGTTGAAAATCCTGATTGACCACTAGCCTACTTTTGTAGGAGTGGGTGTGATGTGCCCACACTAGCTAGGGTGGAAGTCCAGGTTCCCCACATTTTGTGCTGAGGCCACAAAGCAGAGAGGGGTTCAATACCAGCCAATGAGTATGCAAGTCTTTGCTGCCTTCTGTTTAACCTTCTCTGATATTATCATGGTGGGGAGTGCCTTGTTATGGTCTCACCAGGCAGAATCTAGGCTCTGCATTCTGCTTTTGCTGGCATGGTTCGGAGAGGAGCTGTAGGTTTTAGCTGTCATGGATGGGAGTAAAGTCTCAGTTTTTTTTTCTGGGCTACTGACTGTAATAGGGCATTTATTGTTTAAAAGTGTTCTGTCTTGCTAGGCTACCCGTTTTGTGGCCCTTTGGCTACAGAGAGTAGGCCTTTGTTAGGATTTCTTTTCTTTTCCCTCCGTCAGTGCCAGTGGCAATTTTGGGTGTTTGTCTTTTTTAGCCTTAAATCTGGAATACATGAGACAAGAGCAAACTGAAGGAACTCAGAATAAGGGTGTTCCTCATGTCCTGAGGTTTCTTTCTTCTGTTTTTTAGAGTCTTATGTTTATTATAAATATAATCCATAGTTTAGCTGCCCATAGTAAGAGGAATAGGAAAAGGTACATTCATCTGTCTCATTTGCTTCTGCTTCCCAGAAAGCAGAAGTCTCATTCTTCAATATTATTTTAAGCAGCTATATATTCCCCCAAATTGACATTATTTTCAGTTTTTCCCTATGTGGTATGTGTTTTCCTATGTGAAAATTAGAGATTAAGAAAGGAGAATCATTTCTTAATCATTGGATAAACAAATCTGGAGTAGAAAGGAGTTCCTGGAAATATTGCTCAGAATTTAATTAGTAAGGTTTTAATGTGTTTAGATTATAGTGTAGCCAGACAGATTGAGAAATCCACCCCTATAACATCTGTTCATCAATCAAAAAAGAAATAAATTACTTTTTCCTAAGGCCTAAAAATACAGATGATTTTATAGGTGAAAAATCCTTTAGAAAGCATATGCTTCAGTCCCACTAATGGGACTGCTTGCAATCACAGCAATGGTTTGTGGCAGGTCTTGGTGAGGGTTATGTGTGTCCAGAAGGCTAGGAAGGAATTGTGGGCAGGAGGACAACTGACACTACAGGTTACTGGAAGGAGGTTCCGGGTGAGAATGGTTGAGGCTTAGAAGGGAGGTTTAATTCAGTTACAAATTAGAGCCAAATATTGTGCAAAGCTGGAGATAAGGGGTGGTATAAATAAGTATTACCACTCTTTGCTGTGGACTTAATAATTGTGAATCAATTTTACGTATATATTCACTTTTGGTCCAAGTTAAAATCATGGATGTTATCAATATTAGTATCATTTTTTTTCTATTATGAAGATGTGTAAAACCAAACCTTAAAATCACCATTGTTTTTTGGTGCCGCTGATGTTTTAGTCTAGATAAATCTTTGTTGTGGGGCCTGTCTTGTGCAATATTGGATTATTAACATCTGTGACACCTCTCCAATTGTGCTCATTAAAAATGTCCCCAGACCTTGATGAAAGTCCCTTGGAGAGCAAAATTCTCCTTGGTGAGAACCATCAAGGTAAGACCACATATCTGATAAATGGAAGAACCTTGAATTGTGCTGCAAATCCTATACAGATAGGAGACTAAATAATGCTAATCTTTTCATTCCCTTTCCTTGTTTCCTTTCCACCTCACAAAGTTCTCTGTCCAAAGCTGAGTAAATCATACTTCCTGACCTAAAGAAAGAGAGGAAGATTCTATCATCAGATAGAATTACTCATATTATTACAGATATGTTTACTATTATTGTTAATGCAGGTAGACTAAAGAGTCTGGAAATAATCCTTTGGTTGGTATTTAGAATCAAACCAAAACAAAAAGTGATACTTTACCCCATTTCCATTAAGATTGTAGCTTTTGTTATGAATTCTCTAATAAATTACTTCATTTAAGTCATGTAGTTTATGGTGTTCCTTGGCAGGAAAATGTTGAAAATATTTTACTGTTATGGCAAATTTCACATTAAGCTATATTTCAAAATGTCATTAGTAAAAGTTCTGGAAAAAGAACACTCACTACCAAGTGATATGCTACCAAAAGATGGATTGCTACTATTTTAGATGATTTAGTTGTACCAATTATATGTATTTTTTAATGAGTTATACTCTACATGATTTCCAGTAAAACTTTGATTTTAAATGTAAACAACATTTACTTAAACATTTTATTCACTCAAAATGTAAATACTAAGTTCTGTGTTCTTATAAGTTTTTCTTTAAATGTTAGAAATTGTCTATATATAGGCACACTCTGCATTGAATTAAATGAAATAATTTTCATCCTAGCTTTTTTTTGTGACATTATTTCTATTTGCTAAATGATGAAAAAGTATTTAGTTATGAAATGAGATGCAGAGTGTAATAGATTGTTCTCTAAGCAAAACATTTCAACTGCTCTCTTGGTTCTTGCAAGAATGCTTAGCACTTACATGTGAGTTCTCATTGCTTACAAATATTGTCAGCTATAAAGGGAGCAGTGTCTTAGATAATTGAACATAGGGCTAGCCTAGAATTCATTTGACTTTAAATTATTTTGAAATTTGTGTTGGAATATATGTATGTATGTATATGTATGTGTATATATATGTATATATATATATATATATATATATATATATATATATATATATGCAACTATAAATTTTTTTCTTTGATTAAAAAATATTCACTTCACATGGATGTTGACTTTGGAACCTTAATGTGTTAGAATATTGACATCTCTGAAATAGGTATGTTCAGCATTTTCCACAATATATTAAACTGTATAGTTATACTTTTGACTTGAAATAAACCAAAAGTTCCCCAGCTGTTTCTTTATTTCTGTTCAATACCTTACTGGTTCCTAATTGCCTTCTAATCTAATTTGTGGTAGTAATGGACTGTAAAAACCTTTTAGATGCAAACTGACTAAAACAGAATTGCCTTTATTTCTCTATTGTAATTTTCAATCTAATTTTAGTTTGGGATATAATAATTTGATCTTAAAAGTTTTTCATTTTTTAGAAATTTGCATTTATCCTCTGCCTCTCATTTAGTTGGCTGACCAAAAGTGATAGCACCTGATTTTCTTTATAGATATAGTCTTCAGTCTAAAGTTTGAGTGTAAATTAAGTTATAATCTAATGTGATTGTGATTTAAACAAATCAGAGTGAGCCAATTATTCCTAAAACTTTTTGTGTATGTCTGCTGTACACTGACTGTTTTGTGAACTGGTAATCCAGAGTTGATAGACATACATAGTCTTTGAGAAGTTTGCACTTTTCAGTTTGGTTAGGGAGTGATGGGAGGGAGGGAGATAGAAAATTATAATATGTTATGGTAAGTGCTATGATTGGGATAGGGAAAGGTTGTCCTGGGAGTACATAGAAGGGCCATTTAACCTAGAGTTTGAAATGTTGAGAAATGCTTCCAGGAGCAGGTCACATCTGCATTGAGTCTTGAATAATGAATAGGACTTATCAAGGTGAAGAAGAATAGAAGCCTATTAAAAGACTAAGATGATATGACCAGAGAGATAGAAGGTAAGTCTTCGAACAAAGAGTGGCTATCATTTATTGAACCCTTCTATGTGCCTAACTCTGCACGAGAAGTTTTAAACAGTAAGTTCACAGTAACCTGTGGGGCAGGTTCTATTACCTGTAGTGTGCAAATGAGGAAACAGAGTCATAACTTCCTTCAGATTATGACATGGTTACTGAGTGGCAGAGCTATATTTTAGAATTTGGGCTTTTCTGTTTTTTGTTTTTTTTTTGTCTAGGCCTTTATCCCAGGAAAGGACAGTTTCAAGATGGAGGACAAAGTTAAATAGTTACCATGTTGATGAAAAGTCAGGTGTGTAGGCTAAGTACTGAAAGTGTCTAGGGGCATTCCTAGTGACTTGTTTGCTCATTCAAGAAATGTTTACTGACAGTCTCTTATGTGCCCAGAACTATGTTAGGCATTAGGAATAAAATGTCAAATGCCAAAGTGGTAGAAGTCAAGGGTGAAGGAAAGCAGAGATACTGACTGAAATCATAGTTTGGAAAAGCTTGATTACAAAAGAAAAGATAGCAACTTGGCAGTAAATGTAGGGGAAATCAGTAGTCTTTTTGTTTTGCTTTGTTTTTCTTCTTTCTGTTTTTGGGTACTGAGGATTGAACCCAGGGGATTTTACCACTGAGCTATATCAATGGGCTTGCTTTTTATTTATTTATTATGTTTTTATGCAACTCCATGTTCCCCCCATTCATTACACAGGCCAGGCATGCCACCCAGGCTGAGATATATATGCAGTAGGCTTTCTCTGCCCCCTCTTTCTATGTGGCTGGGAGGCCTGTTTTATTTTAATATTGGAAATACTTTATTTGGTTGTAAAAAAAAGAAAAAGCGACATAGCAGGGGAAAGGTTTCAGATTCAAAAGAAGGAATTGCTAGACTCCACATGTTTAGTTAAGTACATTGTAAAATAATCAATGAATTTATAATGGGCATAGAATTTTAGTGTATTATCTTGCTCTTGGGCAAGTGGAGACTTGAATAAACAATGAAATCTCTTATTCAGATGATCACAGTGATGTCTTTAGTCTGATTTATGCTCCCCTCTTTATTGTCCCTGAGTTATTCACTCTGGACTCTGTTGTAGTATTATTTGCATTGAAATAGTCATTGTTGTTTGCCTTTTAGAACGTTGGCTTCTTGGGAAGGGGGATGAATAGAGACTGTCTAATGCACTTCAATTAATTGTACTTTAACAAATAAATAATTTAATAAATAAATCACTAATAAATGCTTATTGAATCAGTGAATTTGTGAATAACTCTTGGTTTTTTATTTGTACCATTCCTGAACAAGGTTTTTTGCTTTTTAGCTTTTAAGGGTTAAAAAATATATACCTATCTTGTGAAAACTTTTTTGTCTCTTAGAAATAAAGTATAGAACATATAGAGGTATGCCCAAATACAAATAAAGAGGATTTTTAATATTTTGGATACTGAGATCCAAAATATGGTTATTGTTAAGGAAGTCTGAAATGATTATTTTATATATAGGTAATAGTATGCTTTAAAGTAATTTTTGAAATTAAAGTACAATAAATGGTGGTATCCTAATTTATTAATTTCCTTCAGTTACTCTCTTTGTAAGTTTCTCGAGGCAATGCAAACAGGAAAATAAAGGATTATATTTTAGTAAAGTGTAATCAGATTTTAATGTAAGTTGTGATTTTATTTTAGTATTCATTACCAGGGGAACAGTGTTTTATATAAAACACTTCTTTTAAATTTGTCAGCAATTATAATTGTTAGGTCATTTTAAAATTCTAATTGCAATAATAATGATTAGGCAGTCTATTCTTTCCTTTATGTCTGTTAAATTCACTTTGATTTTTGTAACATAGACTTTTCAAAACCATCCCCCAAAAGTTTTGAGGTTTGTTCACTCTAAAGTACATTTAATGAAAAGGAAAAAAACATGGAAATTCATTTTGTTTTATTCCAGTTTTTTTTTTTTTTTCTTTAGTACTGTGGATTGAACCCAGGGCCTTTTGCACACGTGAGACAGGGTCTCTTCAATTTGCCTAGACTGCCTGGAATTTGTGATCTTACTGCCTTAAGCTTCAGATTACCTGGGATTCCAGCATATTTTTTTCCATATTTTTAAATTGGTGCATTATAATTGTACATAACAGTGGAATTTGTTGTTATATTTTTACATATGCACACAATATAATAATATAATTTGGCTGATATTGTTCCCCCTTCCTTTTCCTTCCCTCCTTCTTCCCTACAGCAGAAGAGCCTTGTGCATGCTTGTAAATGCTCTATCTCTAAGCTACATTCCCAGTCCTTACTCTTTTTCTTGATTTCCAAAAACAAATTCCCAGTTTCTCCCTTATGAATTATATTATCAGCAACTATTCATTTATTTTTGGATCATGTTAAATGTTTAGGTTTTGTTAACAAATAATTTTGTATGACCTAAATAATTTCTTAGGTTTTTTTTTTAGAGTTTTAAAATCAATTTATTATCAGCTGAAACAGATGAAAAAAGATATCCTTATACTTTTTTCTGCTGTTTAAAAATACTTATTTTTATTGGTACATTATAAATTATACATAATAGTAGATTCATTATGCCATATCTGTACATGCATATAACATAAATTGATTAATCTCATTTGCTATTTTTAAGCTATGTGTTAAAAAAGCCAGTAATATAGTTTTTAAAAATTATATATTTCCTATGATATGTAGTTCTCCCCAAATACATTATTATTGATGTCATGGAATTTTGCTGTTTCAGAATCCTGTCCAAAAGATTCCTGACTCACATGAGATAACACTGAAGCATGGCACTAAAACAGTAAGTTTAAAAAAATTGGTTTGTTTCTCATAATAACAAGGTTCTGATGGAAAAATGAACTAATGGGATATCTTTTCCTAAGGCTTATTACACAATCTACTGATGTCATAGAAGCTATAGACATTATAAAAAATTGATTCTTTTATGTTCAGCCAAATAGCCAGTGCCTTTCATTTAAAGTGGGCACACTAATTGTCAGTGTTATTGTTGGCTTTTAAAACCTCTTGTTCTTTGACATAGAAACATAGAAACATTGCAAGTGGAAGAAAGAAAAGAGATTTAAATACAATTTTATTTTTAATGATGTGAGAAAATTTCTTATTATCCTCAGCTTTATTTGTGTATCAGTAGGAGGCATAAGTTTGTTCGCTTTTTCAGATGAATATTAAGTCAGGAATGAACTGTAAGTAGTCATTTTGTTACTCTAAGGTTATATTACTTAGTTTTTAGATATTTTATATCATTGTATTTACTTTTGTTATTTAAAGTTGAATAATACAAAACATTTGAGATACAAACTGAAATTGTGTATGATATTGCAAAATCTTTAAAAAGCGTAGTTGGATGAGTGAAACATGCATATAAAATGAAAGAATAAAATTATCTTATTTTACCTTTTCAAAGAAATTACATTTTTGTAGATATCTGATGTGTAGAGAAGAAAATACATCCTATAATGAGAGAGAAAACCTTAGTCAATAGTGATGGATTCAGAAATAACACAAATGATAAAATTAACAGGAATGTAAAAAAAGTGTCATTATTCTCAAAAAAACTTTTTAAAGTATTGTTTTCATCAAAAATATTTGTCAAATATAACTGGATGGTACATATCTGTAATTCCAGCTGCTTAGGAGGTTGAGGCAGGAGGATTGCAAATTGGAAGCCAGTCTGGGTAACTTAATGAGACTGTCTCAAAAAAAAAAAAAGGGGGTGGTGGTGGTGGTGGATGGGATTGTAGCTCTGTGCTAGAATGCTTGCCTAGCACATAGAGGCCTTTGCTTTGATCACTAGTACTGTAAAAAACAAAAGTCAAATATAAAGATTCATTGTTTCTTAAAGCAAAATGGAAAATACTTTTAAATGTCTTAATTATGGTTTGTTTGTTTGCTTATTTATTTATTTTGTGGTGACCTTAAAATTTATTTTCTAAATAAGGATGTTTAAGAATGGAAGGGGTAGTAAGTAGTAATTATTCCTGGGATGGCAGCCCTAAAGCAGGTTGGTCCCAGGAAAGGTAGGGTGGTGGTCAGCAGAATCTTAATAGTTTCTCATGAGAAAGTCAGTTTACAACATTAATGAACATGTTGACATATTAAGATAGTGAAGCCTTGGATAGTGACTTAAATGTCATATTATTACCACATACATTGTTCCTCAGGAAAGTAAATTTAATTTACTTTAAGAAACAAATCCTAACAAATACTCTTCCTTATGGTATATACATAATTAGTAAATGTAATTTCTTCCATAAACATGTAGAATAAGCTTGTGGTAATTACTTTCCCACTGTAGCAATGATGCTGCCAACTCTGAAATCTCAATAACATGCTGACAACAGTATAAATAGAAGAAGACTAAAAGCAAAGCTGTGTCCCTATTTTGCAGGGACCAGGGCATGTCCTACAAGGCCAACTGAGGACTCCAGCCCAGGCTCTTACAAATTGGAGGTATAAGATCCTCCTTTGCTGCTGGTATCATAAAACCATATCACCAAGCGGGTGCAGAGAACTACCAGGCTGCAGAGAGCTCAGACATGTATTATCCCATTAAATGTCTCTGACATCCTATTAAGTGAGCAGGATAAATGCCATCATCTCCTTTAAACAGAAGAAACATGAAGGAACAGAGGTTAAACTGTGGGTTCAAAGTAGCAGCCAAAAGAGAGGCTAATTTGCTAGTTTGTCTGACTTCCAAGAATGTTTATATGCCAATTGTCATAAAGGAGCAAAGAATAAAGAGCCTTAGTCAAATGATCATTTAAATTAAATCTCTGCATACTATTGGTGCCTTGTCATCATAAACCTGAGCTTCTGTCCAGAAGATCTGCTATAGCAGCCTGATATGTAATATCCAGCTTCTGCTTTACATGTTGCATTTTGCATCTTCTGTGAAATATAACACTAATCTCAAAGCAATAATTGTGGTATATATATTTATTTTAAAGAATGATTTTTTTCAGTTGATGGACCTTTATTTTATTTATTTATATGTGCTGCTGAGATTCGAACCCAGGACCTCACACATGCCAAACAAGTGCTATACCACTGAGCTACAACCCCCGCCTCTTAATTGTGATATATTGATATACATAAATATTGATATATGTAAATGTTGGCTCACACAAACAAAAACTCTTTGGGGTCCTTGATAGATTTTAAAACTGTAAACGGTCTCAATAGATTTTAAAATCTCAAAAAATTTTGGAGCTGGGCATGGTGGCGCATGCCTGTAATCCCAGCAGCCCAGGAAGCTGAGACAGAAGGATCACAAGTTCAAGGCCAGTCTCAGCAATTTAGCAAGACCATGTCTGAAAAGAAAAAATTAAGAAAGGGCTGGGGATATGGCTCAGTGATTAAGCATCCCTGGTTCAAACCCTGATACCCAAAACCAAACAAACAAAAACAACTCCAATGCATCTTACCCATTGAAAGTCAGTTGGAGTGTCTAATCATGCTGTTGGATCATTTGTTTACAATTCTGCTTTTGCTTTGCATGTATTTCCATTTCTTGTAAATGTCAGATATTAGGAGAGTTACTCTTTGATTTGTAGAGTTACTCTTCTATTTGGTCTTGCCTTTTAAAGATGTCAGTTATTATAACATGTTCATAAGGCCAGTCTTGTTTCCTTTAGACTTTGTATTTTAGTGCCCTTATACTCCACTTTGTAGGGTTGTTTAAAAGGAAATTCGGGGGCTGGGGTTGTGGTTCAGCGGTACAGCGCTTGCCTCTCATGTGTGAGACCCTGGGTTCGATCCTCAGCACCACATAAAAATAGATAAACAAAATAAAGATATTGTGCCCATGTATAACTAAAAAATATATTTTTTTAAAAAAGCAAATACGACATGGATATCAAGTACAACCAGAGAAATAAAAAGTTGTGCTCTATTTGAATCAAAATGCATTCTGCTTGGCTAGGGTGGTGGCTCAGTGATAGAGGTCTTGCCTAGCATGTGTGAGGCATTGGGTTTGAGTCTCAGGACCACATATACAAAAATAAAATAAAGATCCATAAACAACTAAAAAACCAAAGAAAATGCATTCTGCTATCATGTATAACTAATTAGAAAATAAAAAATAGAAAAAGCAAATACGAGACTTCATATGATTTTATCTATAAATATATTAGTCTAAATCCTTAAGAGATAAGATGGGGCTGTCCCTCACTCTGAGTGCATACTGTCTGACACAGTAACATCTTTACATGTAATTTTTTTGGCAATTTTTTAATATCATCTAATATCCCACTGAAGTTTTTATTTCTCCAGTTGTCTTGTATGTCTTTTTACAATTTGTTCAAATCAGTGACCAATGTTGTCTGATTTACTCATGTTAGACCATCATTGATTTTGTCATATCTCTATAATAGTTATTCTGTTTCATAGCATACGTTAGAAGTTTACTACTGTATCTGTGTAGTAAGTATATTTGGAAATGGGAAATTTAAGTTCTTCAAATTTGTCCTACTTTAAAAAAATTGCTCTAATTAGTTATATATGATGGTAGAATGCATTTTGACACATCGTATATAAGTGGAGTATAACTTCTCAATCTTCTGGTTGTATATGATGTTGAATGACACTCGTCATGTAATCATATATGTACTTAGGGTAAAAAAGTATGATTAGTTCCACTTCCTTCCTCCCATATGCCCTCCCCTCCCTTCACTCCCCTCTGTCTAATCCAGATTACCTCTGTTCTTTTCTAGTCCCCCTCCCCTACCTTATTGTGAATTAACATCCATATATCAGAAAGGACATTTGGCCTTTGGTCCTTTGGGATTGGCTTATTTCACTTGCTTTGATAATCTCCAGCTCTATTCATTTACTGGAAAATGCCATAATTTCATTCTTCTTTAAGGCTGAAGGCTGAATAATACTCTGTTGTGTATATATACTACATTTTCTTTATCCATTCATCTGTTGAAGGGCACTTAAGCTGGTTCCATAATTTAGCTATTGTGAGTTGAGCTGCTATAAACATTGATGTAGCTGCATTACTGTAGTATAATGATTTTAAGTCCTTTGGGTATAAGCCGGGGAGTGGGATAACTGGGTCAAATGGTGGTTCCATTCCAAGTTTTCTGAGGAATCTCCTTACTGCTTTCTAGAGTGGATGCACCAATTTTCAGTCCCACTAGTAATGTATGAGTGTACCTTTTTCCCTACATTCTCGCCAACATTTATTGATGCTTATATTCTTGGTAATTGCCATTCTGACTGGAGTGAGATGAAATCTTGGGAGTAGGTTTTTTTTTTTTAAAAAGAGAGAGGAGAGAGAGAGAGAGAGAGAGAGAGAGAGAGAGAGAGAGAGAGAGAGAATTTTTAATATTTATTTTTTAGTTATTGGCGGACATAACATCTTTGTATGTGGTGCTGAGGATCGAACCCGGGCCGCACACATGGCAGGCGAGCGCGCTACCGCTTGAGCCACATCCCCAGCCCCTTGGGAGTAGTTTTGATTTGCATTTCTCTAATTGCTAGAGATGTTGAACATTTTTCATATATTTGTTGATTAATTGTATTTCTTCTTAGAAATAGTTCCTTAGCGCCTTTATTGATTGGGTTATTTGTTTTTTTTTTTTTTTTTTGGTGTTGAGTAGATTAATGTAGATTAATGCTCTATCTGAGGTGCATGTGGTAAAGATTTTCTCCCATTCTGTAGGTGCTCTCTTCACATTCTTGATTGTTTCCTTTGCTGAGAAAAAACTTTTTAGTTTGAATCCATCCCATTTATTTTATTTTTTAATTTTTTAAAAAAATATTTATTTTATTTTATTTTGGTGTAGATGGACACAACACGATGCCTTTATTTTTTACATGGTGCTGAGGATCGAACCCAGGTCCCGCCCTTGCTAGGCGAGCGCTCCACCGCTGAGCCACAATCCCAGCCCCATCCCATTTATTGATTCTTGATTTTACTTCTTGTTCTTTAGGGGTCTTGTTAAGGAGCTCAGTTCCTAAGCTGGAGATTTGGACCTACTTTTTTTTTTTCTATTAGGTGCAGGGTTTATGTTTTAATGTCTACGTCCTTGATCCTTTGTCTAGTATGAGATAACTATTTATATGGTTTTGTCTCTGTGTCTTCAATTCTGTACCATTGGTCTACATGTCTGTTTTTGTGCCAATACCATGCCATTTTTGTTACTATGGTTCTGTAGTATAGTTTAATATCTGGTATTGTGATGCTTCCTGCTTCAGTCTTCTTGCTAAGGATTGCTTTGGCTATTCTGGGTCTCTTATTTTTCCAAATGAATTTCATTATTGATTTTTCTAGTTCTATGAAGAATGTCATTGAGATTTTAATAGGAATTTTATTAAATCTGTATAATGCTTTTGGTAATATGGCCATTTTGACAATATTATTTTGCTTATCTAAGAGCATGGGAGATCTTTCCATCTTCTAAGATCGTCTTCTATTTCTTTGTAGTGCTGTTATGTTTTAGATGTAGTGTCCCCCAAAAGTTCATGTGGGAGCCAGTATGCAAAATCTGGAGGAGAAATGATTGGATTATAACACCAATCTAATCAGTGAATTAGTCCCTGATGGGATTAATGGTGATAGCTGGAAGTGAGGGGGTGTGTGGCTGAAGGAAGTGGTTCATTGGGGTGTGACTATGGAGTATATATTTTGTATCTGGAGCATGGAATCTCTCTACTTTCTGATCATCATGTGAGCTGCTTCCCTCAGTCCCACTCTTCTGTCACGATGTTCTGCTTCACTTTGAGCCTAGAAAAATGGAGCTGGCCTTCTATGGACCAAGACCTCTAAAACCATGAGCCCCCAAACTTTTCCCTCTTTTACAGTTGTTCTGGTTGGGTCCTTTTAGTCACAGCAGTGAAAAAGCTGACTAAAACAATTTCTGCAGTTTTCATTGTAGGGGTCTTTCACCTTTTTTGTTAGATTGATTCCCAAGGATTTTTTTTTTTTGAGGCTATTGTGAATGGTTTAGTTTTCCTAATTTTAGTGGATTTATCACTGATGTATAGGGACAGTTTGATTTATGGGTGTTGATTTTATATTCTGATACTTTGCTGAATTCATTTATTGGTTCTAAAAGTTTTCTGGAGGAATTGTTTGAATCTTCTAAATATAGAATCATGTTATTGGCAAATAGTGATAGTATGAGTTCTTCTTTTCCTTTTTGTATCTTTTTAATTTTTTTCTTCCATCTAATTGCTCTGGCTAGAGTTTCAAGGACGATGTTGAATAAAAGTGGTGAAAGAGGGCATCCATACCTTGTTCCAGTTTTTAGAGGCGATGTTGAGGCATGTTTCTATTCTCCTGAATTTTTCTAGTGTTTTGAACATGAAGTGGTGTTGTATTTTCTCAAATGTTTTTTATCTATTGAGATGATCATATATGATTCTTGTCTTTATGTCTGTTGATGTGATGAATTATGTTTTTTTGATTTCCATATGTTGAACCAACCTTGCATCTCTGGGATGAACCCTTCTTGTTTGTGGTACACTATCCTTTTTAATACGTTTTTGTAAGTGTTTGGCAGTATTTCGAGAATTTTTGCATCTATGTTCACCAGGAATATTGGTCTGAGTTTTTTTTTTTTCCTTGATGTCTTTGTCTGGTTTTAGTATCGGGGATGATTCTAGCTTCATAGAAGGAATTTGGAAGGGTTCTCTCCCTTTTCTATTTCATGGAATAATTTGAGGACTGTTGGTGTTAATTCTTATTTGAAGGTCTTGTAGAACTTGGCTGAGAATCTGTTGGTCCTGGGGTTTTCTTGATTGGTAGGCTTTTTTTAAAAAAATATTTATTTAGTCGTCAATGGACCTTTATTTTCTTTATTGATATGTGGTTCTGAGAATTGAACCCAGTACCTCACACATGCTAGGCAAGCACTCTTCCACTGGGCCACAACCCCAGCCTGATTGGTAGGCTTTAATATTATCTTCTATTTTATTGTTTGAAATTGATCTTTTAAAATCATGTATGTCCTCCTGATTCAGTTTGAGTAGGTCATGTGTCTTTAGAAATTTGTTGATGTCTTCAAGATTTTCTATTTTATTGTAGTATAAATTTTCAAAATTGTTTCTGATTATCTTCTGTATTTCAGTAGTGTCTGTCATATTTCCTTTTCATCATAAATTTTAGTGATTTGAATTTTCTCTCTTCGTTAGCATGGCTAAGGGTTTGTCAATTTTATTTATTTTTTCAAAGAGCCAACTTTTTTTGTTGTTGATTTTTTTTTGTTTCAATTTCATTGATTTTGGCTCTGATTTTAATTATTTTCTGTCTTTTGCTTTTAGTGTTGGGTTGTTCTTCTTTCTCTAGTGCTTTGAGATATAATTTTGGTTTATTTCTGTTTTTTTTAAAAAAAAATTTTTAGTTGTAGTTAGACACAGTACCTTTATTTTTATGTGGTGCTGAGAATTGAACCCAGCACCTTGCACATGCTAGGCAAGCACTAATTTGACTTAGTTCCCTCTTTGACTATTCCTTTAGTGTAGTTCCTCCCTTTGCTGGTTTTCACTTTTTCTTTTTCACTTTATCCTCGTGGAATATTTTATTGAGAATGTTCTCTAGTGCTGGCTTTCTAGTTGTGAATTCTTTTAACTTTTGTTTATCACGGAAGGTTTTTATTTCATCTTCAAATGTAAAGCCTAATTTTGATGGATATAAAATTCTGGGTTGGCATCCATTTTCTTTCAGAGCTTGGTATATGTTATTCCAGGATCTTCTAGCTTTCTGGGTTAAGAAATCAGCTGCGATCTGAATTGTTTTCTCCATATACATAATCTGATATATTTCTCTCACAGCCTTTAAAATTCTATCCTTATTCTGTATGCTAGGCATTTTCATTATAATGTACCTTGGTGTGGGTCTGTTGTAATTTTGTACATTTGGGGTCTTATAAGCCTCTTGTGTTTAATTTTCCATTTCATTCTTTAGGTCTGGGAAATTTTCTGATATTATTTCATTGAAAATATTGTGCATTCCTTTGTTGTGTATCTCTGTGCCTTCATCTATCGTAATAAACCTCAAATTTGTTCTTGTCGTGTTATCACATATTTCTTGGAAGTTCTGTTCATGGTTTCTTACCACCTCTGCATGGTCAACTTCATTTTCAATATTATGTATTTTGTCTTCATTGCCTCTGGTTCTGTCTTCCAAATGGTCTAGTCTGTTGGTGATGCTTTCCATTGAATTTTTAATTAGGTTTATTGATTCCTTTATTTATAGGATTTCTGCTTGATTTCTTTTCAGAATCTCTCTTTATTGAAGTGATCTTACACCTTCTGAAATTTATCTCTGATTTTACTACTTACATCATCCTTTACATTGTATATTCTGAACTCCTTCTTTGACATTCCAACCTTCCTACCCACTGTAGTCAGCCCTGTCAGTCCCCGCAAGCTTCAGGATTCATAGAGCTGGGGAAAGTCCAGCTCTCTTTAGCCTCTCTAACCTGTGTTCCCTTGGGAGAAATGCTCACAGTTTCTGACTTTCTGTTGGATTGCTAGGCTCAGACAAGACCACACAGACTTAGCTGCAAACTCATGGATTAGGGCTTTCAGGTTCCCTTGCCTCCATTGTGTTGCAGTCCCAAGATGGCCCCTGGATCATGGATGATTGATAAACTCTGGTGGAGAGGTGTGTCCAATCTGGTGAACCTGCATTCCCCTCTTACCCTCATCTCCACCTATTGTGAGACAGAACGTTTGGCCTTTGGTTTTTTGGAATTGGCTTATTTCACTTAGCATGACAGTCTCCAGTTCCACCCATTTACTGGCAGATGCCATTATTTCATTCTTCTTTATGGCTGAGTAATATTCCATTGTGTATATGTACCACATTTTCTGTATCCATTCATCTGTTGAAGGGTACCTAGGTTGGTTCCATTGCTTCACTATTGTGAATTGAGCTACTGTGAACATCAGTGTGGCCTCGTCACAATTGTGTGCTGATTTTAAGTCCTTTGGGTATAAATAGAGGAATGGGATAACTGGGTCAAATGGTAGTTCCATTCCAAGTTTTTTGAGGAATTTCCATAATGCTTTCCAGAGTGGTCACCAATTTGCAGTTCCACCAGCAATGTATCTTTTTCCCCACTTCCTCACTGTTTTATTTAGCTATTTTGCTGCTGCAACTAAAAGATCTAACCATACAATTTAGGAAGAAATGTGTATTTGAGGGCTCACAGTTTTAGAAGTCTTAGTCCCTAGAAGATTGGTTCCTTTCCTCAGGGCTCAATATAAGGCCAACTTTTATGGCAGAAAAGTGGGGCAGAGAGAATCAGCTCACTTGTTGGTGAGGAAGCAGAGAGAGAAACTCCACTCACCAGATACAAAATATATACCCCATAGCCATATCTGCAACGAACCACTTTCTCCAGCTGCACCACCTACTTCCAGTTACCACTCAGTTAATTGCATCAGGGATTATTTCACTGATTATATTAATGCTAAAGCCCAGTAATTTCTCCTACAAACCTTTTTGTATTGTCTTACACGTGAAGTTTGCAGGGACACCACATCTAAACTATAACATTCTACCACTGGCCCTCAAAAGCTCACAGCCAGCTCACAATGCAAAACACATTTTCTCTATTTCCAAGAGTCCCCGTAGTATTAGTAGTTCCAAGATTGCTCAAAGCTCAAATCCAAAGTCTTCCCTCAGGCTCAAGGCAATGTCAAATTGTAAGCTCCTGCAAAACTAAAAGCAATATACATGTATTCAATATATAATGGTTTAGAGTAAACATTTTCATTCACAAAATTAGGGGCATAGAAAGAATGGATTGATCAAAGCAAGACCAAAATTCAGTTGGATAAACAAGTCTTGAAACTCCATGTTTGGCATCTGGGGCACATGGCATTGTGATATTCTTTCCAGTGGGCTTATGTAGTTCCATCCCTGTGGCATTGTTGGTGGCAGCCCAAGTGACCTTTCTGTTGGCTCATCTCTGCTCCATTCTCTGTTTTTACTAAGCCTTTCCATGTGAGCAAGACATGAGCTTTGGTTTTATAACCATTTAAATTTTAAAAAATATTTAAGATATTTTGCTAGAGAATTTATAATCACATGGAAAACTATTTAAGCATTCAAATATTTATATAGCTAATGTGCTATCAAATCAATTTAATTGCTTAATTATGAACTTGCATTTAAAGCTTTTTGAAAGCAGAGAGTAATAAAAATTCTCTGAATGTAAAGGTCAAATCTGTACTGTTTGTACTCCTTCTAGGTTAGAACATGAGACTTATTTTAACATGATTTGATATTTCATGTAGTAAACATTAAACAAGTATTTTAAAATATTTTATTTCTTGGTAAAAAAAAAGTCAAGTCCATTACCTAGAAAATTCAGTAATGGTTTTTATTTTTTAATGTAAATTAAAATAATAATTTTTTCAACTCTACTATAAATAACTGCTGTTTTAGACTAGCATTTATATATGAGCTCCTGTTTTCTTTTAATATGTTTAAAATGCACCTGAGAATTAAGTAGATTTCCTGTGTTCTTCAGCTCTTAGGGATACATGGTTTGAAAATTAGTTTAGTGGATCTGTGAAAGGACATGTATTCTCTAACAGGTACTCTGTCCTTCTGAGCTCTGTTTTTAGTCTTATTCATGAGTAATATATATATGAGGAACAGCAGAGATCCTGATACTTCAGAATTCTAGCATTGAAAACATTTTGTCATTTTGTTATAAAATTTGCTCTTTCTTTTGCATTAGGAGAGTAGTTAACTTTGAGATTTATTCTGCTTTTCATTCTTTGTGGAGGGGAATTTATCTCATTGGTTATACTCCATTGTTTTTGTGTTACATAAGTTCTAAAAATTTTTTAGTCTTCTTCCTTTTTAATTGTTTTTTTTAGTTGTAGACAGACACGATACCTTTGTTCATTTATTTATTTGTTTTTATGTGGTGCTGAGGATCGAACCCAGTGCCTCACACATGCAAGGCAAACACTTTACCAACTGAGCTACAACCCCAGTCCCTAGTCTTCTTTCATTCTTGTAAGCAAATATTTACTAGAGTTTCTGTTTTGTACCAGGCCGTGTACTAGGACAGACATTCTGTTTTGTGGTTCTGGGGACTGAACCTAGGACCTTACTCATGTCAGGCAAGTGCTATACCTCTGAGCTACATGCCCAACCCTGAGGTTATACTCCTGAAGACCAGGACAAGCATTGAATAGAGGAACCACAAATGAATTTGAAATTTCAAATTATTGAGTGGGATGAACTCTTGGTGCACTTAGCCTTATCAAGGAAAAGAACACCTCTTTAATTATACCAGGAGGGAAGAAGGACATCATATAAGGTTGGAAACAAGTGATTTTGTTGTTGTCAGAAGCAGATGTAATTTCTTAGATTTTTAAAAACTAGTGTTCATTTACTTATATTTTTGATAAAAAGACTTCTCATTTGTATGCTTTCCTACATACCTTTAGAGTCCATACCTAATTTTAACATGTAATAAGTTATTACTTATATACAATTCCCTTGCATTCTGGAATCAGTGTTTGTAGGTAGTAATTGAAATGAGTTTAACTTATTTTGCCATTATTTAATTATGGTAGTTATGTTACAGTAATTAGATTTCAAGTCTATTTATTAGGAGGACTCATTTTTAGAAGTTTCTTCTATATAAAACTTTTTGATAGTTTCATTACCGTACATGTATGGTAATCACATTAAATATTTTTTATACAGTTCTTTCCCTCTAAGAAAACAGTAGGTCCAGGGAATTTTTGCTTTGACAATCTTAAATATAGCTCAAAAATATTGAGTTACACATTGGGTATTCACATATGAATTTGACCTACAAAAATTCACATGGGAAACAAATATTTTGTGGAACTGATGTAAGTACTATTACAGTAAGTTATAAATTGAGCTTTAAAAGTAAATGCTTAGGGGGCCGGATTTGTGGTTCAGTGGTAGAGTGTGTGCCAGAATGTGTGAGGCCCTGGGTTTGATCCTTATCATTATATGTAAATAAATGAAAAAAGATCCTTTGACAACTAAAAAATACATATATAAAAAGGTCAATGCTTAAGAGGAATATACTGAGTCATTTAGCCATATGCACAAGATAATTTCTACTGTCTTGCTTTTTTCAGTAGATTTCTAGAAGCTCCCATTGTGGCATTACTCATTTTGATGATTTTATTTGTTTATTTAGTTAGCTAAGAGTGATGGGGTTGAATTGAGGGCCTCATGAATGGTAGGCAAGTGCTGAACCACTGAACTATTTCCCTCAGCCCATTTTGGTGATTTTAGATTCATGTGGTATTCATTAAGTTGTATTTAAATTATCTTGAACCTCAGGATTGTTAAGAAAGCCGAATTATTTCTGAGAATTTTACTTACTAAAACAATTTAGTCTGTCGTGCAATTGCAGTAGTAGCTATTCTGAGTACATTGTTAATAAGTGGGCACAAGACTATCAATTAGATTAAATTAAAAACTTATTTTTTAATTTCAAAAGAAATAATACTTACAATAAAAAAGTTATAATATAGAAGGTGCTATCCATTTCCACTTTCCAGAAGTAACAGGAATTGATGGTCAGTTCTTCCTGTTCCTATAGGATAGGGGGTAAGGTGACGGAATGGTTGTAATTGACTGTAGGTTGTTTTGTTTAAATTAGTTTTTTTTTTGTTGTTGTTCTTAACAGGTTTCTGCTTTGGGTCTGGATCCCTCAGGTGCCCGTTTGGTGACTGGAGGATATGACTACGATGTTAAATTTTGGGACTTTGCTGGAATGGATGCTTCTTTTAAGGCATTTCGATCCCTTCAGCCCTGTGAATGGTATGGATTTGCTTACTTAGTATCTTCACGTTTGACTTAATATTTGGAGATACTGCTGTTGTCATCTGAATTTCATTTTTAATGATTTGTACCAAAATATAACTGTGTACTGCTATCATTTAGACTGCTATCATTATTCATATGCAAATAAAATGTACCTAAAATTTTCTTCCTTTAGTTTCATTAACCTATGTTTTAAAGGCATTTTCTGTCTTTTGTTGTTTTTTAAAAATTGTACCTTGTCTTGTTTATTTAAAAACTCTAGTAAATATTTTGCAATATGTTTTTAAAATTTTTTTTTAGTTTTTGATGGACCTTTAATTTTTATTTATTTATATGTGGTATTGAGAATTGAATCCAGTGCCTCACACATGCTAGGCAAGCACTCTACCACTGAGCCATGACTCCATCGCCAAGGAGTTCAATTATTAATGACAAGAAATTAAGATTGATTCCTAGATTAAGTTTATAACATTTGATTTCCTTCATTGTAAAGTGAATTTTTTGTTCTTGAGTTAGGCAAGTACTTTGTGGAGTAATACTTGGTACCATGTAAATATCCAGATACTTGTCATCCTTTCACTTAAATTAGCTTATCATATTGATGATTCCTGAATCAGTTATTTCATGAAAGGTTACAAATTGGTGATGTTCTAATTGTAATTTCATGTACATTTATTTACTGATATTCTTCTAAAAGAAGAGCTTTTTTCATTGACTGATATTATTGGTCATCCGTTGATATCGAGTCACCCGGCACTGCCATCCAGTAGAACTTCCTGTGCTGAACAAAGTACTTTATATCCTTACCATCCATTATGGTAGTCACTAATCACACATGGCTACTGAATACTTCAAGGAAATGATTTTTTAAAAAAATTTAATTTGGGGGGAGAGAGGGAGAGAGAAGGGAAAGCATATGGAAATGGTAGGAGACCCTCAATGTTACACAAAATTACATAGAAGAGGATGTGAGGGGAAAGTGGGGGGAAACAAGGGAGAGAATTGAACAACAGCAGATGAGGTAGAGAGGGATGATGGGAGAGGAGGGGAGGGGGGATAGTAGGGGAAAGGAAAGGTAGCAGAATACAACAGTCACTAATATGCCATTATGTAAAAATGTGAGTGTGTAACCGATGTGATTCTGCAATTTGTATTTGGGGTAAAAATGGGAGTTCATAACCCAATTGAGTCAAATGTATGAAAGATGATATATCATGAGCTTTGTAATGTTTTGAACAACCAATTAAAAAGAAAAGAAAAAAAAATTAATTTTAAATAGTTAAAATTTAAATGCATTTGGTCAAGTAGCTGTGGTGTTCGATAGTGCTTTAAATGGCCAAATTCAGCATAAATTATCATGGGTAACATGTTGCCTTTAAACTTGAAAATATATCATTTAAAGTCAAAACCAGGAAAACTACCACTACAGAGCCACAAACTTGAATGCATTTTTTAAAATATTTATTTTTTAGTTTTAGGTGGACACAATATCTTTATTTTACATTTATGTGGTGCTAAGGATTGAACCCAGTGCCTCGTGCATTTTAGATGAGCATTCTACCACTGAGCCACAACCCCAGCCCTTGAATGCATATTTTTAAATAAAAAAGTAAAATGTTGTAGTGCATTGTATATATTTATATGTTTTTATTTGATTTCTTTGTCTTTTTTTTGTTGGATCATTATTCCAGCTTCTGATTCTAGGACTCAACATATTAATGATCAATCCTTGATTTTTACCAATTGAAAATTTGATGAATGTAAAATAAATTCTCATTCAATTAATAACCTGTTGAATATGGCAATTAGACATTGATATGTATAGCTTGATTTTGATGTATTTTCATTTTTGGTATTTTTGAAATCTCTGGAATAATTTGTTTTAGACCTTTGTCCAGCATTAGTACTAGATTTGTAGATTTCTAGTTTTTAGTTTTCTATTGTCCCATTTGGTGAGAATCAGTACTGTTTTCTCTAATCCAGTCTAGTCACTTACCTTTCAATTTCCTTGTTTCCTTACAGCTTCTCAATAGTAGACCCATAATTAGATATATAGATTCAAGATTCATAATCCTAAGTTTACAGACCTTTTATAAATGGAATGCAATTTTCATATAATATTAATAATTTTTAATTACTTAAGGTAGTTCAAGTTATGAATTTCTTATCTCGGGCCAATTTAAAAAAATGTCTGTATACTCTATTTCCATCTTTAAAAACTGTTAACTAATCAAGCAATACTTAAATATGCCGCAGTCTGGCTGGGCACAAATGCCGCAGTCTGGCTGGGCACAAAATCACGAGCCACCACACAGCTTGTAGATTCAAACAGCAACTCTTTATTCCCGAACTCACACCAGCCGTCTATAATCACGTTCTGGGGAAATCCACGTTCTCTGCCCAAATCCAAATCCACTGGGCTTCTGTCTCCCAAAAAATACTGTCTGAATCCCGTGAGAACTCAAGGGGAACTCAGGCAGCAGGATACGCCCTATTCCCAGCAGGAATAATCTTAAACCTTAAACCTGGAACCTAAACCGGGAACGCCCTAATCCGCCTTGGTCCTTGAACAAGGTCACCTACATTCAATGTCACTGCAACATGGGGTACGCTGGCAAGGAAATTGTCATACCTACTTGGCTAATGGCTCCCAGCATAAATATGTTCTCATATAGAAATTAAAACTAGAACTTTCCCTTGACCATCTTCATTTTAATCTGCTTCTCAGTTTTCATCACTGTTTCATTATGTGTATTTGAAGTTTTTTTTCATGCTGTCATCAAAAGATATATGTACCTGTCAAAAAAATGGTATATTCTGTATTTGTTTTAAAAAATAGTAACAGATGATTATTATTCCAAAATGTTTTCCCCACTTAATATTGCTTAGTATTATTTAATATCAGTACATACATACTTTTTAAGTGCTGCACAGCATACTATATAAAACTTAGTTCAGTGATTTTTGAAATCAGAACCATCTGGAGAAGTTGTCAAAATATTATCTACAGGACCCCACCTTTAGAGTTTCTACGTCTTTAGATCTGAGTATTATCTGACAATTTGCAAGTCTTCTCAAGTGCTGTTGATACACCTGGTCTGGGGGTCATACTTTGAGAACCTTTGCATTGTTTAGTTATTCTTTCATTGATGAGCTGTGGGTGTTATGGCTGCTTTTTTGTACTTCACTGGTCACATGTGTAAATTGAGTGTTTCTCAAAAGCAGATTGCAAAAAGTGAAATACCTATTGTGCACCGTTAAATTTTTTTTATTGATCTTTATAATTATACATTTTTATCAATGCATTATAATTATACACAGTAGTTACACAGTTGTACATGTACATAACAATTTGGTTGATTTCATTCACCAAGACCTCCCTTTTTTTCACTTTCTCCCTCTACCTGGTACCCTTCCTCTCCTGGGCTCCCACATTTTCTTCCTTTCTGCTCTCTAACTTCCACCTATGAGAGAAAAACATATGACCCTTCACTCTTCAAGTCTGGCTTATTTCTCTTAATACAATGCTCTCAAGTTCTATCCATTTTCCAGCAAATGACATAATTTCATTCTTTATGCTGAATAAAACTCCATTTGTATATATATTACATATTTTTTTAATCTATTTTAGGCTGGTTCCATAATTTGGCTGTTGTGAATTCTGTGCTATAAACATGGGTGTACATGTATTGCTATAGTATGCTGACTTTAGTTATTTTTCCTTTATATATTCTTTTATTGGTGCATTATAATTATAAATAATACTGGGATTCATTGTTCCATATTGGTAAATGCACATAATATAATTAGTCCAATTTCATTTTCCATTACTTCAGCTCCTTCTACTCCCAGCCCCCTTCTTTTACTCTGTTGGTCTCCTGTCTATTTTCATGAGATTCCCTTCCCTTCTTTCCCGACTTTTTTATTTCTAGCTTCCACATATGAGAGAAAACATAGTACCTTTTACTTTCTGAGTCTGACTTATTTTGCTTAACATAATGCTCTCAAGTTCATCCGTTTTCCAGCAATTGACAATTTTGTGCTTATTTGTGACTATAAGTCTCGATTGTGTATATAAACCATATTTTCGTTGTCCATTCATCTGTTGATAGACACCTGGATGTTTCATAATTTGGCTATTGTGAATTGTGCTACTATAGACATAGAAATGGATATACATATATTGCCATAGTATGCTGAATATGGATAAATACCAAGGAGTAGTGTTGCTGGGTCATATAGTGGTTCTATTTCTAGTTCTTTGAGGAACGTACATACTGATTTTCCATGTTTTTTATACTAATTCACAATCCCACCAATACTATGTGTTTCCTTTTCCCTACATCCTTGCTAGCATTTGTTATTTTTTCTTGATGACCGACATTCTAATTGAAGTGAAAGGAAATCTTAGTATAGTTTTGATTTGCATTTCCCTGATGGCTGGGGATGTTGAAAATTTTTAATATATTTGTTGGCTATTTGTATTTTACTTTTGAGAAGTGTATGTATAGTTTATTTGCACATGTATTATTGGTTTGTTTTTATCATAGTATTTCAAGTTATTTATATTTTCTGGATATTAATCCTTTTTCAAAAGAGTAACTGAAAATGATTTTCTCCCACTCTATAGAGTCTTGTTCATACTTTTGTTTCCTTAGCTGTGCAAAATCTGTCCCATTTATTAATTCTTTGCGTTATTCCTGAGCTTTAGGAGTCCTATGGAGGAAGTTGGAATGTTGAATGATGACCCTGTTTTTTTTTCTTCTCCTAGCAGTTGCAGAGTTTTAGTTCTAATTCCCAGGTCTTTAATCAATTTTGAATTGATTTTTGTGCAGGGTGAGAGAAAGGGATTTATTTTCCATCTTCTACATATGGATATCAAGTTTTGTCAGCATCATTTGTTAAAAAGTCTGTTTTTTACTCCTGCATATATATTTTTTGCAATTTGTCAAGGATCAGATGATTCTCTTTGTCTACTTTTATTTCATTGCTCTGTGTATCTGTTTTTATGCTAGTACCATGCTGGCATAAAATTAGTATTATGATGCCTCCAGCATTTTTTTTTCCTTCTTAGAATTGCTTTGGCTGTTTTGGGTCTTTTATTCTTCCAAACAAATTTTAGGACTTCTTCTTCTTCTTTTTTTTTTTTTTTAGTTTTGCGAAGAATGTCATGTGATAGGGATTGCATTGAATCTGTGTATTGCTTTTGGTGATATGGCCATTTAAACAATATTAAATTTCCTTATCCATGAACATGGGGGTCTTTTCAATTTCTTTAATGTTGAATCATTTGCATTGTAAAGGGCTTTCACCTTTTTGGTTTGATTTATGCCTGGATATTTCAATTTTTTTGAGGCTGTTGTGAATGGAATTTTTTTCCTGATTTCTTTTTTAGCCTATTCAGTATTGGTATGTAGGAAAGCAGTTAATTTTTGCATGCTGATTTTGTAACTTGCTACTTTGCTGAATGTATTTATTAGAAATTTTCAGGTGGTGATCTTTGGATTGTCTTAAGTATAGGAGAATATCATCTGCAAGCAGTGCAAATTTGACTTCTTCCTTTTCTATTTAAAATTTTTGATATTGTCAGATTTGCCTTCCTTAGCCCTATGAGTCAGCCTCCTTATATCAGAAAACATTTGGCATTTGGTTTTTTGGGATTGGCTAACTTCACTTAGCATTATCTTCTCTAACTCCCTCCATTTACCTGCAAATGCCATGCTTTTATCCTCTTTTATTGCTGAGTAAAATTCCATTTTGTATATATGCCACATTTTTTTTTTTTACCCATTCATCTATTGAGGGGCATCTAGGTTGGTTCCACAGTTTAGCTATGGTGAATTGTGTTGCTATAAAAACATTGATGTGGCTGTGTCCCTATAGTATGCTGTTTTTAGTCCTTTGGATATAGACCAAGAAGAGGGATAGCTGGGTCAAATGGTGGTTCCATTCCCATTTTTCCAAGAAATCTCATACTGCTTTCTATATTGGCTGCACCAATTTGCAGTCCCACCAGCAGTGTATGAGTGTACCTTTTTCCCCACATCCTCACCAACACTTATTGTTGTTTGTCCTCATAATAGCTGCCATTCTGACTGGAGTAAGATGAGATCTTAGAGTAGTTTTGATTTGCGTTTCTCTAATTGCTAGCGATGATGAACATTTTTGCATGAATTTGTTGATTGATTGTATATCCTTTTCTGAGAAGTGTCTGTTCAGGTCCTTGGCCCATTTATTGATTGGGTTATTTTCATTTTTAGTGCTTAGCTTTTTGAGTTCTTTATATACCTTAGATTAGTGCTGTATCAGATGTGTGAGGTGTAAAGATTTGCTCCCAGGATGTAGGCTCTCTGTTCACTCACAGATTGTTTCTTTTGCTGAGAAGAAACTTTTTAGTTTGAATCCATCCCATTTATTGATTCTTGGTTTTAATTCTTATACCAAAGGAGTCTTATTAAGGAAGTTGGGGCCTAATTCCACCTGATGGAGATTAGGGCCTACTTTTTCTTGTATTAGATGCAGGGTCTCTGGTCTAATTCCTAGGTCCTTGATCTACTTTGAGTTGAGTTTTGTGCATGGTGAGAGATAGGGGTTTAATTTCATTTTATTGCATATGGATCTTCAGTTTTCCCAGGACCATTTATTGAAGAGGCTATCTTTTCTCTAATGTATGTTTTTTGGCACCTTTGTCTAATAAAGATAATTACAATTTTATGGGTTAGTCTCTGTGTTCTCTATTCTTCCATTGGTCTACCAGTCTTTTTTGGTGCCAGTACCATGTTGTTTTTGTTACAATTGCTCTGTAGTATAGTTTAGGGTCTGGTTTAGTGATGCCACCCGCTTCACTCTTCCTGCTAAGGATTATTTTGGCTATTCTGGGTCTCTTATTTTTCCAGATGAATTTCATGATGCTTTTTCTATTTCTATGAGGAATGTCATTGGGATTTTGATTGGAATTGCATTGAATCTGTATAGTGCTTTTGGTAGTATGGTCATTCTGATAGTATTAATTCTGCCTATCCAAGAGCAACTCCATCTTCTAAGGTCTTCTTTGATTTCTTTCTTTAAGGTTCTATAATTTTCATTTCATAGATCTTTTACCTCTTTCGTTGATTCCCAAGTATTTTTTTTTTTTTTTGAGGCTATTGTAAATGGGGGTAGTTTTTTTCATTTGCCTTTCAGAGGATTTGTCATTGATATACAGAAATACATTTGATTTATGGGTGTTGATTTTATATCCTGCTACTTTGCTGAATTCATTTACTAGTTCTAGAAGTTTTCTGGTGGAACTTTTAGGTCTTCTAGGTATAGAAGCATGTCATCAGCAAATAGTGCCAATTTGAGTTCTTCTTTTCCTATGTGTATCCCTTTAATTTCTTCTGTCTGTCTAATTGCTCTGGCCAGTGTTTCAAAAACTATCAAACTATCAAAGTTAAATCAAAGTGATGAAAGAGGGTATCCCTGTCTTGTTCCAGTTTTTAGAGGGAGTGCTTTCAATTTTTCTTCATTTAGAATGATGTTGGCCTGGGGCTTAGCATAGATAGCCTTTACGGTTTTGAGAAATGTTCCTATTATCCCTAATTTTTCTAGTATTTGAACATGAAGGGTGCTGTATTTTCTCAAATGCTTTTTCTGCATCTATTGAGATGATCATATGATTCTTATCTTTTCGTCTGTTGATGTGATGAATTAAATTTATTGATTTCCATATGTTGAACCAACCTTGCATCTCTGGGAAGAATCCCACTTGATCGTGGTGCACAATCTTTTTGATATGTTTTTGTATTCGATTTGCCAGAATTTTATTGATTGCATCTATGTTCATTAAAGATATTGGTCTAAAGTTTTCTTTCTTTGATGTGTCTTTGTCTGGTTTTGGAATTAGGGTGATATTGGCCTCATAGAATGAGTTTGGAAGTGCTGCCTCTTTTTCTATTTCCTGAAAGAAATTGGAGAGTATTGGTATTACTTCTTCTTTAAAGGTCTTGTAGAACTTGGCTATGTATCCATCCAGTCCTGGGCTTTTCTTGGTTGGTAGACTTTTGATGGTGTCTTCAATTTTGTTGCTTGAAATTGAAATTTTGTTGCTTGAAATTGATAAATTGGGCATATTATATGACTCTAGAAATTTGCAAATGCCTTTGGTATTTTCTATTTTATTGGAGTAGAAGTTTTCAAAAATAATTTTTACTTCTGTATTTCTGTAGTGTCTGTTGTGATATTTACTTTTTCATCATGTATTTTAGTATTTTGAATTTTTTCTCTCCTTGTTAGCATGGCTAAGCGTTTGTCAATTTTATTTATTTTTTCAAAGAACTAACCTTTTGTTCTGTCAATTTTTTCAATTGTTTCTTTTATTTTAATTTTATTGATTTCAGCTCTGATTTTAATTATATATCCTGTCTTTTACAACAAAAGTTGTAGATTTGTTCTTGTTTTTCTAGGGATTTGAGATGTAATGTTAAGTCATTTATTTGTTGACGTTTTCTTCTTTTAAGGAATGAGCTCCAGGCAATGAACTTTCCTCTTAGAACTGCTTTCATAGTGTCCTAGCGATTTCAATATGTTGTATCTATGTTCTCATTCACCTCTCAAATTTTTTAAATCTCCTCCTTGATGTCTTCTGCAACTCATTGTTCATTCAGTGGCATTTTATTTAGTCTTCAGATGTTGGAGTAGCTTTTATTTCTTATTTTATCATTGATTTCTCATTTCATTCCATTATGATCTGATAGATGCAGGGTAGTATCTCTGTCTTTTTATATTTGTTAAGAGTTGCTTTGTGGAATAATATGTGGTCTATTTTAGAGAAGGATCCATGTGCTGCTGAGAAGGAAATGTATTCTCTCATTGAAGAATGGAATATTCTATATATGTCAGTTAAGTCTAAGTTATTGATTATATTATTGAGTTGTATAGTTTATTTATTCAGCTTTTGTTTGGAAGATCTATCCAGTAATGAAAGAAGTGTGTTAAAGTCACCCACAATTATTGTGTTGTTGTCTATTTGACTGTTGAGCCTGAGAAGAGTTTGTTTGAATGTAGGCGCTCCATTGTTTGGGGCATATATATTTATAATTATTAAGTCTTGTTTGTATATGGTTCCCTTGAGGCGTAGTAGTGTCCTTCTTTATCCTTTTTGATTGACTTTAGCTTAAAGTCTACTTTATTTGATATGAGGATGGAAACCCCTGCTTGCTTTCACAGTTCATGTGAGTGGTATGATTTTTCCCAACCTTTTACCTTCATTCTGTGGATGTCTTTTCCTATGAGATGAAGTCTTTTGGAGGCAGCATATTGTTGGGTCTTTTTTTTGTTGTTTTTCCAATCTGCTAGTCTATGTGTTTTGATTGAATTTAGGCCATTAACATTCAGGGTTATTATTGAGACATGATTGTATTTGCAGCCATTTTTGTTTATTTTTGGTATTTAAGGTGACTTGGTTTCTCCTCTGATTAGATTTTCCTTTAGTGTAATCCCTTCCTTCTGCTGATTTTCATTATTATTTTTAATTTCCTTTTCTTGGAATATTTTGCTGAGGATGTTCTGTAGTACAGGCTTTCTAGCTGTAAATTCTTTTAACTTTTGTTTATCATGGAAGGTTTTCATTTCTTCATCAAATCTAAAGCTTAATTTTGCTAGATGTAAGATTCTTGTTTGACATCCATTTTCTTTCAGAGCTTGGTGTATGTTGTTTCATGATCTCCTGGCTTTGAGGGTCTGGGTTGAAAAATCTGCTGAGATTCGAATTGGTTTCCCACTGCATGTGATCTGATTTTTCTCTCTTGTCGCATTTAAGATTCTATCCTTATTCTGTATGCTAGGCATTTTTATTATAATGTGCCTTCTCTAAAATAGATCATATATTATACCACAAAGCAACTCTTAGCTAATATAAAACGGTAAAGATACTACCCTGCATTCTGTCAGATCATAATTGTAATTTTGTACATTTGGTGTCCTGATGTATTTTGGATAATAATGTCTGTCACATTCCACCATCCTTGCTAATCCCTTGCCCCCCTCCTTTTCCCTCCCACCCCTCTGCCCTATCTAGAATTCATCTATTATTCCCAGGCTCCCCCTCCCTACCCCACTTTGAATCAGCTTCCTTATATCAGAGAAAACATTTGGCATTTGGTTTTTTTTGGGATTGGCTAACTTCACTTAGCATTATCTTCTCCAACGCCATCTATTTACCTGCAAATGCCATGATTTTATTCTCTTTTATTGCTGAGTAAAATTCCATTGTGTATATATACCACATTTTTTTTTATCCATTCATCCACTGAGGGGCATCTAGGTTGGCTCCACAGTTTAGCTATTGTGAATTGTGCTGCTATAAACATTGATGTGGCTGTGTCCCTGTAGTATGCTGTTTTTAGGTCTTTTGTGTATAGACCGAGGAGATGGATAGCTGGGTCCTGTAGTGCAAGAATTAAAACTAAGAATCAATAAATGGAACAGACGGGTGGACCAATGGTACAGAATAGAGGACACAGAAACCAATCCACAAAACTACAACTTTCTTATATTTGATAAAGGGGCTAAAAACATGCAATGGAGGAAGGATAGCATCTTCAACAAATGGTGCTGGGAAAACTGGAAATCCATATGCAACAAAATGAAACTGAATCCCTTTCTCTCGCCATGCACAAAAGTGAATTCAAAATGGATCAAGGAGCTTGATATCAAATCAGAGACGCGCCGTCTGATAGAAGAAAAAGTTGGCTACGATCTACAGTCGGTGGGGTCGGGCTCCAAATTCCTCAATAGGACACCCATAGCACAAAAGTTAATAACTAGAATCAACAAATGGGACTTAATCAAACTAAAAAGTTTTTTCTCAGCAAGAGAAACAATAAGAGAGGTAAATAGGGAACCTACACCCTGGGAACAAATCTTTACTCCTCACACTTCAGATAGAGCCCTAATATCCAGAGTATACAAAGAACTCAAAAAATTAGACAATAAGAGAACAAACAACCCAATCAACAAATGGGCCAAGGACCTGAACAGACACTTCTCAGAGGAGGACATACAGTCAATCAACAAGTACATGAAAAAATGCTCAACATCTCTAGCTGTCAGAGAAATGCAAATCAAAACCACCCTAAGATACCATCTCACTCCAGTAAGATTGGCAGCCATTAAGAAGTCAAACAACAACAAGTGCTGGCGAGGATGTGGGGAAAAGGGTACACTTGTACATTGCTGGTGGGACTGCAGATCGGTGTAGCCAATTTGGAAAGCAGTATGGAGATTTCTTGGAAAGTTGGGAATGGAGCCACCATTTGACCCAGCTATTCCCCTTCTTGGTCTATTCCCTAAAGACCTAAAAAGGGCATGCTACAGGGACACTGCTACATCGATGTTCATAGCAGCACAGTTCACAATAGCAAGTCTGTGGAACCAACCTAGATGCCCTTCAATAGACGAATGGATAAAAAAAATGTGGCATTTATACACAATGGAGTATTACTCTGCATTAAAAAATGACAAAATCATAGAATTTACAGGGAAATGGATGGCATTAGAGCAGATTATGCTAAGTGAAGCCAGCCAATCCCTAAAAAACAAATGCCAAATGTCTTCTTTGATATAAGGAGAGTAACTAAGAACAGAGTAGGGATGAAGAGCAGGAGAAGAAGATTAACATTTAACAGGGATGAGAGGTGGGAGGGAAAGGGAGAGAGAAGGGAAATTGCATGGTAATGGAAGGAGACCCTCAGGGTTATACAGTGGAGGAGGTAGAGAGAGAGGAGGGGAGGGGAGGGGAGAGGTGGGGAGGGGGGAGGGTGGAGGACGGGAAAGGCAGCGGAGCACAACAGACACTAGTATGGCAATTTGTAAATCAATGGATGTGTAACTGATGTGATTCTGCAATCTGTGTATGGGGTGAAGGTGGGAGTTCATAACCCACTTGAATCAAAGTGTGGAATATGATATGTCAAGAAATTTGTAATGTTTTGAACAACCCACAATAAAAAAATAAAAAAAAAAAAAAAGAATCAATAAATGGGATGCAATGAAACCTAAGTTTCTTCTCAGCAAAAACAGAGAGCTTACATCCTGGGAGCCAATTTTTGCCCCTCACACATAGAGTACTAATCTTTAGGGTATATAAAGAACTCAAAAAGCTCAGCAGCAAACAAACAAACAAACCAACCAACCAACCAACCAAATAGCCCTATCAACAAATGGGCCAAGGACCTGAACAGACACTTCTCAGAAGAGGATATACAATCAATCAACAAATATATGAAAAAAATGTTCATCATCCCTAGCAATTAGAGAAATGCAAATCAAAACTACTCTATCATCTCACTCCATAGTGGCATTATGAAGAAAAATAACAATAAGTGTTGGCGAGGATGTGAGGAAAAAGGTACACTCATACACTGCTGGTGGGACTGCAAATTGGTGCAACCAATATGGAAAGCAGTATAGAGATTCCTTGGAAATCTGGGAATGGAACCACCATTTGAGCCAGCTGTCTCTCTCCTCAGTCTATACTCAAAGGACTTAAAAACAGCATACTATAGGGACACAGCCACATTAATGTTTATAGCAGCACAATTCACAAGAGCTAAACTGTAGAGCCAACATAGATCCTCAGATGCCTGCCTTTCATGGAAGCTGTTCTGTTAGGTTCCTGACTAGTTGGTACATTTTTGTTTTATTGACCCACATATCTTCTGTTAACATCCTTCTCAGCTGCCTTCTGTCTAACGTTTGTTGGAATAACTGTTTTTATAAGGGCAGCCTTGCTGCTTTGAGAATGTGCTTCCCTAAGAATTCATGGTTTCTGGGATGTTTTTACAGGAGGTTGTTGAACCCCTTTCTGGGAAGTGTTGAGGTGTTTTTCTAATCAGTCTGGTCTTTTCTAATGGAAGTTTCAGGATAGTTTCTACTTTCAGTGGTTCTTTTATTTTACCCACTTAAAAAATCATTTTCTAGGTTTTTTTTTAACATTTGGAACAGGGAAGTCTGATACTTTTTTGTACACAGCTATTTTTCCATAGAAATCTTCTATTATATTTCCTCTCTTTAAGTTCTCAAGGTCCTCTTACTCATATTCTTTTTGCACCCTCTGCAGAATCAACCTTATATTGACAAAACATTTTGGTTGATATTTTATATGTTTTTAATTTCTGAAGTATTAGGTTTAAATTATTTTTTTAGGGTTATATTATTCTCTTGATCTTTGAAGGGCCTTTATGAACATTTTCATCTTTCTATCTGATTCTGTTCCTTGTTACTTCATGATATGAGGGCTTCATTACAGTCAGTCCAGTGTTCCCCACTCTCCTTCTCCTCTGGTACTTAGCCAGACTCTCTATCCAGACCTGTACTCCATGCAAGTACATTCTTCCTGCCTCTCTAGTCTCTTCAAAACCTGTCCTTCAGGTTGCTCCTCAAGTCTTCCTTGTTTAAATCTGACCTAGAATACTGCAGCAGTCTCGTTGTGGGTTTTCCCTACTGTTTGTGCCTAATTCATTTAATGTCTTCTTGATGCATTTTGAGTAAAATCCAAATGCCTTATCATGTTTTATAAAATCTTTTCTGATCTCTCTGTTTCTTCTCCCTTATTTCTGTAGCTCTAGAAAAATGACTGTAGCATTTTTACAGAATATATATATATATATATATATATATATGTATATATATTTTTGTTGCTTACAGTGCTATTCCCTTCTACCTTCTACATGTTCCTCCTGTCACAAACATGGTTAGCTCTTTCTCATGATTAGGAGTTCACCTAAATGGCTCTTTTTAGAGAGACTCTCTGAAGTAGAGTCCTCCTTCTGTTTGCTGCATTGGCACTTACTATTCACTGTTAAAGGCTGAGGCTCCTATTGCTCTGCTGTTAGAATTAAGACTTAGTGGTTATTCCAGGTATCAATATTGTCATAAAGGAAACTATTGAAATGATAAGGAAAAAGACTTAGTTGTTACTAGCCATCTCATGAGTTGACTTTTTAAAAAAATATTTTTAGTTGTTGAAGGATGTGATACCTTTATTAATTTTTTTATGTGGTGCTGAGAATTGAACCCAGTGCCTCCTACATGTTAGGCAAGCATTCTACCACTGATCTCCAGCCCCAGCCCAGTTGACTGTTTTTGATAATATTTCTCTAATCCTCAGGAGACCTGAAACCTATTATTTAATTATTGAGACTTAGCTTATTTTTACTATGAAACTTGACTGTGAAATCATGTGAAGTGAGATCATATAAAGTGCTATTGAGAAATGTTAATTACCTTTATAAACAAGGATATGGATTTTAATGGAAATGAAATACTGTGGACTTTTAGGAAAATTGCATATAATCCTGGATAGAATTTTTTTTTGTGGCTTTATTTTGTTTGACATGTTTTGTTTAAGGTTGCTCTTAGCATATTAATTTTTAGTCCGTTAAGCCAATAGGTGATAAATTTTTAATTAATTTTACAATGGAAATCTATTTTGAAGTTTAAAATCTAAAATATTGTAGATTTATTTCAGACTAGAATAAATTAATATTTTCTGATATTCTTATATAAGAACCTGATGCTTCTACCTCATGCCTTTTGCTTTCTTGGCTTGTTCTTAGTACTGGGTTATCTTTCTCTCCCTCCCTCTTTCTCTCATAGTACTGATTACTGAGTGCTAAGAGATTGTGTGTGTGTGTGTGTGTGTGTGTGCGTGTGTGTGTATGTGTTTGTATACATGTATTATGTACACACTCACCCACCCACACCCACACACACTCTCCTTGAAAGGAACAGACTGTTTGACCAAATACTGTTAACTCTCCATTTTCTGCAGGTTCTTTATCCATGAATTCAGTTAATTACAGGTCCAAAATATTTGGAAAAAATGATGTCTATACTGAATAATTTAGGCTTCCCGCCCTTATTGGAGGTAACAATAGTGACTACTTGTTTTAAGGGACGTGTTATGTGCCTTTTAAAATATATATTTTAATCCTTATTCCCATTCTATAAATTAAGAGTTATTCTTTTTTTTTCAGTGGAGTAAACCAGCAAAGTTATACAACCAAGTATGAACTCTGTGACTCAGGAACAACTTGTGTAGTGCTGCCATTTAGTCTCATTTACTGATTTTCCATAAAAAAGGAGACCAAGTCTAGTAAAGTTGAAGGACTTGCTCATCATCAAACAGTTAGCTGAGGAAGGATTTGGATCCCTGGACTTCTGACTCACATTCCGGTGCACTTTTCACTACAGCAGGACACCTTGGCTCCTGAGCCCCAAGTGACATCCCCAGACAGCTGTGTTTATCTGTCTTGCATGTCCCAGCTTGTTTTGCTAGCCAAGCAAAAACTACTTAAAAGGATCCTCAATCTTCACCTTCCCACTCCCCTCCACTTACACTCAAATACTCCCCCTTTCCCCATGAATAACTTCACAGAAAAGAATTGTGCAATGTCACTAAGCCTTCCTCTGGTGTCAGAGTTATTCTCTGAGAGAACATTCACTTCCTCATGACTCCAGTTTACTGTCAGATTGGCTTTCCCTCTCTTCTCTTTGATCCGAATCTTAGTTGTTTAGGCAGGAATTTGAGGAGCAGATGTTATACCACTTGAACAAGCCCTTTAATTCTCCTAGTACTGTGTCTAATGACTCTTAATCCTGTCCTTTTAACTCTGTGGCTAGCAGAGTTGAGAGTGAAGTGGGACAGGAATGGTGAGCTTGATGCTGAACATTTCCATTTCATTTTAATGTTGGCAAAGTAGAGTAGAGAGCACACGAAGGGCTCTGAGAGAAAGGGAAACCATTAGAAGTTTTCCTAAATAGTTAAGAAACAAAGTGATTATTAGTGTGGGATTGCTGAGATTTTAGGTTTCCCTTCAAGTGTGAATAGAACAATTTGGTAGAGCAATTTGAAATTAGAAATGGAACCACTGACTGTTTCTGTTACCTCTTTTAAATTTTCCTGTTTTTTAGGTTTTCATTTGCCTTTAAAAATAAAAATAACCACCAGAAAAAAAAAAACAGTGATCACTTATAGCACTCAATCTCTTATTGGTGAAGAAATGAATACTTTCTCAAATAGGAGTACCATTCACAATGATATGCCCTGTGAACTAAGCAATTTGTTCCGTTCTTACTTTAAAGACCTATTTGACTCGTTTGAGCTTTCTAATGATCAAAGATCTGCTGTGTTTGTTTATATGTAAGTAACTAAATCAGACTCAAAAAGGTTCTCCTTTTCTCAGTTCCCTGATTCATTAACTGATGTTTGATATGTCAGTCAGGGTCTGATTAGGATAAAAGAATAGGATAAATCACATGTAATTTGAATAGGAAGTTTAATATAATTATTCACTGTATCAGAGGTTTAGAGTAATGAGGGATTAGTTGGTAAAAATTAAAGAGAACTCTGTATAATATGGGTATACCAGATAAAAGAAGCATCCCCTGCCTCTGGGGTAGAGATGGGGCATTTAAGAGCCTTTGGGATTGAAATCAGATCTTTTATGAGAAGACATGACAGTGGCTCACAGAACGAAGGGAAATGGCTGTGGTGCGGTGATGGCAGAATTTGCCGACAATCACCAGAGTCTGCTAGAGCACTGCCTGAGTGAAGTCTGGGGAAGCTATTAGGTCCTGCTGAATACTGTGCACATCAGAAGCCTGATGGTGCTGCAGCTGAATACTAGAAAAGCCATGTGCAATACAGAAGCTTGCCAAGAGAAGCACACTGGACTCTGGAAGGAAACCTCCTTCCTCCTACAGCATCTTTGCAGCTCCTTCTACTGATAAAATTAGCATCATACCAACTGGCAAAGTAAAAAGATTTAAAGGGCCAAAAAAATCCATGTTTGTAGAGCAGGTAGTGATGAGTGAATTTGGAGCTGAGACACAATAGATGGACAATTGGAAAATTGGTCAAACATATAATTTTATATCTTTGGACAAATTTAAATGTAATGCCAATAAGTTACCTCCTAAGATGGTACATTTAAATTTGTAATCCTGGTTAGAATTTTGCTAAGGACCTTATTCTTTCCCAGTATTTTAGAAAGGATGCCATGAAGCCACAGGAGCTTTTCTTTTTTGGAAATCCTGGGCAGTAGCTCCAACCTTTGCTTTTCTAGGTTCCTTTCTCCTGGGCATCTGGTTTGAATCTTCAGATCCTTGTGTGCCTTGACATGCTGATCTTAGTCCTTATAGTGAAGTGCCTTGTACAAACATTCTAATCTTGGAGCCCACTCTAATCTTTCTTTGAATTGTCTTTGCCGTTGAAACCAGTACTTTGAATCATTACCTTAAGAATTGCTTTTTGTTTTTTAGTTGTCAGTGGACTTTATTTATTTATATGCAATGCTGAGAACTGAACCCAGTGCCTCACATGCTAGGCAAGTATTCTAGTAGAGCCACAACCCCGTCCCTTAAGAATGACTTTAAATTTTTTTTTTTAAGTTATAGATGGACACATAGCTTTATTTAATTTATTTATTTGTATGTGGTGCTGAGGATTGAAACCAGTGCCTTACAATGCTAGGCAAGCACTCTACCACTGAGCCACAATCCCAACCCCAAGAATGGCTTTTTTGAAGAATAAATATTTCAAAATCTACTAACTATATTTTCAGTGGTCAGTATAAATTTGGGGTAGCTGTTTATAGCTAGTGGTGGCTGTGCAGAAAAACTGTTTCATTGATTAGTATCTGATTTGAATTTTGGAACCAGCCAGGAAGAATAATTTTATTGAGGTCTGATCAGATAAACATGAATTTTAGTTTTCTCTATATGTTCTGTTTCTAACAGAAAAAATTGTCACCAGTTAATAATCAAAAAAAAAAATCCATTGATTCCTCAGCTTAGGAATTAAGAATTTAGAAAGTAAATGCAACTAAATTCACGTAAAATTTTTTAAAATTATTCTTACTTTGAGATTGGTTTATTATTAGTATAAACAAACTTAACTAATTTTTAATTTTTTTTTGCAGTGGGTGGGGCATTGAACCCAGTAGTGCTTAATCATTGAGCCACATCTCCAACCCTTTCTTTTTTTAAAATTTTTTTAATATTTATTTTTTAGGTGTAGTTGGACACAAATACCTTTATTTAATTTACGTATATGTGGTGCTGAGGATCGAACCCAAGGCCTTGCACATGCTAGGCGAGTGCTGTACCACTGAGCTGCACCCCAACCCTTCTCCAACCTTTTTTTATATTTTATTTAGAGACAGGGTCTCCTTGAATTGCTTAGGGACTCCATAAGTTGCTCAGGCTGGCTTTGAATTTGCAATTCTCTTGCCTCAGCTTCTTAAACTGCTGGGATTACAGGCATGTGCCACTGTACCTGGCCCTTAATTTTTAATTTTTGCTAAGACCAACATTTACAAAGAAAGTTATGATGACAGCTTTAAAAAATGTCTTTTTTATTTTTGGGGGGAGAATTTTATATTTGGGGCTTGATTATTCTGTTGATTCTCCACCAGAATTCTTTGGCTTTTTGTGTTAAATATGTTAGCATTTTATTGCTGTGATAGGAAGTCAACTTAAAATGAAGAAAGGTTTATATTGGCTCAGGGTATCAGAGTTTTCAATCCATGGTCACATGGCCCTATCACTATGGTGGGGAGGGAGAGGGATATGAGAGAGAGAGAGAAAGAGAGAGAAAGAAAAGAAAGAATAAGAACACTGGCAGGTAGCATCATATCCCAAATGAATTTTTTATGGATTTCATTAGACTTTCTTTTGTTTTTGAGAACATTTTGCTTTACTTAATATTTCACTTTTCATCTATATTGTGAGGTAGTAAGGATTTAAAAAAATTTTTTTTTTTTTTTTTTAGACAGTAGAGTTTTTTTGTTTTTGTTTTTTTGGGGGGCGGGGTATTGGGGATTGAACTCAGGGCACTCAACCACTGAGCCACATCCCCAGCCCCGTTTTGTATATTATGTAAGACAGGGTCTCACTGAGTTGCTGAGGACCTCACTGTTGCTGAAAGCTGGCTTTGAATTCAGTGATCTTTCTGCCTCAGCCTCCCTAGCTGCTCAGATTACATGCGTGCACCGTTGCACCCAACCAGTAGAGTGTATTTTGATATATTATACATACACAGAGTATAATTTATTCTAATTAGGATTTAATTCTTGTGATTGTACATGATGTGGAGTTATGCCTCATGTATTCATATATAAACATAGGAAAGTTAGGGGGGATGGAAGTAGGAAAGATAGTGGAATTAATCTGATATAACTTTCCTATGTTTCATATATGAATACATAACCTGTAAGTATCTTCTGTTGATGAAACTACTTTATATTTATTTTACATTGTCTAAAGATGCACTCTACTGTTCAGTGTACCAGGCATTGGCCACGTGTGGCTATGTAAATTTAAATAAACTTAAATAGTTGTTACATTCGTCTATTCTCTGTTGCCATAAAAAAATGCCTGAAGGCTGTGTACTTTATGGTTGTAGTTTATTGTGCTTTGCTTACTACACTGCACAGATACTGTGTTTTTTTACATATTGAAGGTTTGAGGTCACCCTATGTTGAGGAAGTCTGTTGGCACCTTTTTTCAGCAGCCTGTGCTCACTTCATGTATGTCACATTTTAGTAATTCTTGAAATGCTTCAAACATTTCCATTTTTATTCTTATCTATTGTAGTGATCTGTGATCAATGGCCTTTGATATTACAATTATATTTGTTTGAGTGCTCTAAGAAATATGACTGTATAAGACAATAAACCTGGTGGATAAAAGTGTTCTTATTGCTCTACCAACTGGCTCTTCTACTGAGGCTTCCCTGTTCTCTGAGGCATTGCAATATTGAAATTAGGCCAATTAATAAATGTTCAAGTAAAAGGAAAAGTTGTAAGTATCTTACTTTAAATCAAAAGCTAGAAATTATTAAGGCAAATTAAAAACTGAGATAGGCTGAAAGCTAGGCTTCTTGCCCCAAGTAGCCAATTATGAATACAAAGGAACAGTTCTTGCAAGAAATTAAATGTGCTACTTTTGTGAACATACAATGCAATAACTTTTTTTTTTTTGGCCTCTGAGGGTAGATTTTGCCTTAACCCTTATCCCCCACCCAATATATTTTACTTCAAACTATACATACTCCTACTTCATTGAGTAGGACTAACTACAGGTTGAATATTCCTTATCTGAAATTCCTGGGACACAGTGTTTTAGATTTCTGATTTTTTACACTTTTGAATATTTTCATATGCGTATTGAAATATCTTGGCTCTGGGACCCAGGACTGAACATAAAGTTAATTTATATTATGATCATGGCTGGCAGAGTAATAAGTTAATATGTCTCTAAAGGGTCCTACTGATAGGCTGGCCTTGGGCTTTTGAAAAAGCGTAATAGTTGTGACTCTATACAGTCTAATGATTCACTGTGTCTTCTGTATTCTCTTTCTTTGTGACTTTGAATGTGTAATAATTGGTAAGGAAGCAGACAGCAGTCTAAGCAAAGCAAATATGTATAAAGAGGAAAAACAGAAAAAGTATGAGTAACTCTGGAATTAAAACTATGAGGCAGCAGAAAATTTAAATAAACAGAGTGGGAGGAACAGAGGGAATTAACTGGAAGTAACAGAAGCAGTGGAAGCAGAGGCAGAATATTTGAGATGTATAATGGTAAAGCGGAGTTGGGAGCAGTAGCTACTAAAGGGTAATTGCTGGAGTTACTCTTTGGGCCATCAGAGCAGTTGTTATATTACTAAAATTGCTGAATGAAGAAGAGTTCTTTGTGAGGCTGGGTTGAGCAGCTCTTTTGATTATTCCTTATTCCTGTGATGTCATTTGATCTTCAACCCCTGAGTAAATAAGTGATCTCTAAGGTAAATTAACTTTTTCTCTGTGGTTTGTTCCCTGACAGAGCCATAATCCCAATACTAATAGACTTTTATTTCTGGTCTTTTTGGTGCTTATGAATATTTGGCCATGTTTATGTTTCCTGTTTGATAATATACATTGTTCTGCTTGAATGTTTCTGGTTAAATTATTCTTCAATGAATAAAATTTTACCTTGTATAGTATAAAATCTCAGATTAATTTAGTAATGGGTAGAATTTTTCACATATTTCTTAAAAATAATTATTCATATTTGAGCGTCAAAAAATTTTAAGCCATAAAACGTATTACATGTACTTTACTTTCTTAGTTTACCTTGAAAACTTTCTAGTCTTGAGGATTAAATTGTACTGAAAAATATGAAAGTTTCCTCATTGGATGTCCTTTCTGTTGGATTGAGGGCCTTAAGGTAAAATTGCCTCAGATGTCTCTCCTTTTTATATTTTTAAAGTTAAAACATGACATTTAGAAAATATATTGATCTAATGTCATAGCTTAATGACTAATCATAAAATGAACACATCCCTATAATTGCTATTCAGTTCAAACACATGGTTTATATCAGCAGCAGACACTTATTTCCCAGATAATACTTATGCCCTGTTTATCCTGACTCCTTAACAAAGCTATAGATTACTTTAGTTTGCGTTTGAATGTTACTTAAAATGGAGAAATGCAGCCCATTCTTGTCTGACTTCTTTAACTTGATTATATTTGTAATATTTATCCATATTGTATATGGCAGAAATTTGTTTTTATTTTAATTGCTACACTGTGTTCCACTCTATAAATATACATCTACTTACTATTTTCTGCTGACTTTTGAATTGTTTCCAGTTTAGTGCTACTATGACTAGTTTTGTTGTGAATACTCTCCTGTATATCTTTTGGAACACATATTTGCATTTCTGCTAGTATATATTTATAGGGAAGTGCTAGGTCATAGGTTGTGCATGTATTCTACTTTAGTAGGTGCTTTCTAACAGATTTTGAAAGTGATTATAGTAGTTTACTCTCCTGCCCATAATCAACAAAAGTTAACCTATATTCTTGCTAACACTTTGTATTGTTAAAACTTTCTAAATTTTAGTCCTTTTGGTAGGTACATAGTGGTATCTCATTCTATTCTTATTTTGAGTTTTCCTGATGAAAAATTGGATTAGGCAAGTTTTTAGAGTATGACAAGTTATTTGGATAGTCTTTGTCTAATATTTAAATATTTTGACCATTGTTTCTATATTTTTTTACCATTTTATGAGTTTTTAATTTTTTTTTACTTATTTAGAGGTTTTTTATTTGTTATTTTATGATTTTTTATGATTTTATGAGTTTTTTGTTTTAATTTTCATTGTGAATCTGAGGACTTTTATCATTTGACTAATAGACACATCTTCACTCTCAACCAGTAACTTGTTATTTCAATATCTTTTCAGAAATGTAAGTTCCTACTTTTGATGAAGTTAAAATTTGTAATCCTTTCTAATTAGAGTTTTTTTTTGTGTGCCGTGTTTAAGAAAATATTTTCTTAATCCAATGCCATTGATCTTATCTTCTAGAAGTTTAATTATATTACCTTTAAAAATAATAATGAAGGCATACATTGTATTTGAAATCGATTTTTATGTTTGGTATAAAATAGGGACTAATATTTGTTTATTTTAGTTATCTAGTTATTCAGTTATTCTAACATCATTTAGCTGAAAAGAGTTTTTCTCATCACCTTTGTCATAAATCAAGTGGTATTTTTCTTGTCATATTGCACTAGCAAGGACCCCTTTGATATGTTGAATAGAAGTAGTGAAAATAAATCCTTTTCTTTTGTTTCTGATGTTATTGGAAGGCAAGCTTTTGACCTGTCAACATTAAGGGAGATTTTTGTTATAGTTTTTTTTAATGATAATCTATCAGATTAATAATATTCCCTTTTCTTCCCAATTTGTCAGGATATTTTAAAACTTTGCAAATGGACATTCAAAATTTTAAATAAAAATGTTTTCCATGCAATATTTTATCATTCTTGAGGGCTTGGCTTGATAAGTTTTGATATTTGCACCACTCAAAATAAGAGAAAGAACATATTCATCATTCCAGAAAATTCTCTTGATCCCCTTTTCAATTCATGTTCTTCTTCCTCATAAAGGGAAGTATTTTTTTTCCCCTCTCTTTCTGGGAATTGAACCTAGGGCCTCATGCATGCTAGGTGAGCACTCTACCTCTGAGCTATATCCCTAGCCCTCTTTATTTTATTTTAAAATAGAGTCTTGCTAAGTTGCCCCTGCTGGCCTACAATTTGTGATCCTATCTCAACCCCCCAAGAAGCTGGGATTAAAGGCATGTGCCACCATGCTTGGCACTTTTTGGCTTTTATTGATACAGTACTTTCCTTTATTTGACTTTATATAATTGGAATTATGTATTTTGTATATTTTTATTTCATTCAATTAAATATTTGAGATTCATCTGTGTCATAGCATGTATTTTCATTGCCTGAATATGCCATATGTATAAATTACATACACAATGTATAAAATATACAAATTGGATATTGTTTCCAGTTTTGAGCTATAATAAGACTGCTTTGAACATTTTTTTCTTGTATAAGCCTTTTTGTGATTTATGAATATACCTAGAAATAGACCTAGTGGGTCATAGGATAGATGCATGTTTAACTGTATATGGAACTGCTAAATAGTTCTCCAGCATGGAGACTGGGTAGGCTGGGATCCCCGATATAGTTGGTATAATTTTTTTTGGGCTGGAAGAGTTTAATTTTTACCACTTTAATTGAAGAGGAGGAAGAGAGGAGTTCAGGGACAGATGAGTATATAACACTAATGGGAAGAAGTCAAGGTAGTTATTTATTTCTTCTGGAAAAGAGGCAGATGATTCAAGAGCTGATAGAGGACAATTGGTTGGGTTGAATATAAGGTAAGTCCAGAAGGTTGTAATAGATTGCTGTGGAGAGTGGGAAAGGGAAACTAACTTAATATCCAGTGTGTGTTGAGGGTTTGTTTGAGGTTGTTATTCCTGATTTGTAGAATTATCACTTTGTACAGTTGTATAGCCTTTTTCTTGTGGCAGTGCTTAGTGTAGCGAAAGTGTAAATATTATGCTCAGTGTCTCACCAGAGTATTTTTTTGTTTTGTTTTGCATAGTCATCAGATCAAGTCATTACAGTACAGTAACACAGGAGACATGATTCTTGTTGTATCTGGAAGCTCACAGGCCAAGGTGATTGATAGAGATGGTTTTGAAGTAATGGAATGTATAAAGGGAGACCAGTATATTGTGGACATGGCCAACACAAAGGTAAGCATTTAACAGAATATTTTAATGAATTCAATTCACACATTTATATTAAAAACTTATTTGAGTTGACCTGTAAAATTCATTACAAAAGTTTGTGTCTTTAAACAACAATGTATTATTTCTCATTATTATATAGATTAATTTATTGGAAGGTTCTTCTTTCTGTAGTGTTGTCTGGATGATCAGATGGCTACAGGGTTCAAGATTGACTCACTTACATGGCTTATAGCTGGAACACTGTCCCATGTCATTTCTCTCTTTCTTTTCCTCTTTACTACTCCCAAACACACCCCTGTTGTGCACTCAGATGCTCTTTTACTCTTGCTCTCAGTCTTACTCTTGCTGTCACTCTCTGTTTTTCACTTGTCTCATTCAGGCCTTTTCACAGTGGGGTTTGAGGTAATTGATGGCTGGTTTCTATGAAGAATGAACACGGAAACTGTAGATTTCTTAATGTCTGGCTTTAGGTTTTCATATCATAGAACCAGCCCAAATTTGGAGGAAGGAAAGGGAGACTTTGCTATATGATGGGTGAATGACAAGATCAGACTGGAAAATATCATGTGGGATGGAGATACTGATGTAGCCAACGTTGGCAACACAGCTATTATGATCTAGGTTTTAAGACGAGAAGAAAGAGAGTCTCATTAGCCTTTTTTGATAAAGATTTTAAATAGGATAATGATATCTTAAAAATAATGTACAAATATCAGTCAACTATAGTTACAATTAATGCTATACAACTTATTGTGTAAAACAACAGTTGTTTATTCTTGCTAATGTGTCTTTGGATTGACTGGGTTGGGCTGCATGCTGCAGATGAAGTTTAGGTCTGTTCCATGCATCTTGGTTCTTCCTTAGACCAGTGGACTACTATATAATAGTGAAGTTCTCAGTGATGGTATAAACACAGGGAAATCACCAACTTTGGAAGTACATTTCAAGCCTTTGCTTATATCATATCCTCTAACATTCCACCAGCTGAAGAAAACCCCGTGGTTGTGGCTAATTTCAATAGACTGGAGAAATTTGCCCAAGTATATAGTGAGAAGAACTGTATTATGTGAAAAAGGGTGTAGATGTTGGAAGCGGTTGTAGATTGGGAATAGTAGTGTCGTCTACCACAGAGGATGTGGTTGATGCACAATTCTGAGTCTTCATTTTCATTCTTACTTTTACTCTTTTTCCCACTTTCTGCATACTACTTACTTTCAATACGCTAATTTTCATGGCTTGTGCCTAAATCAAGATCTTGTATGAGATTGGATTGTCTCATACTTAAATTGCCCAGGCTAGCCTCAAACTTGAGCTCCTCCTGCCTCAACCTCCTGAGTTGCTGGGATTATAGGCTTGTGCCACTATGCCCAGCTGTGGATTCCATATTTGTAAAATTGCCTACTTGGTCCTTTTACCTCTGAATCAATGCTCATGACACTTTCATAGTCACTTATGGATATATGCTTGCACAGAATGGCACAAAATTTGAGTTTGAACAAGATGACACTATTTTTGTTTCAGCTCTCATACTGTAATCAAGTATTCTTTTTATGCCTGCTTCATGTCATGCTTTCATTTTCTTGCCTATTATTGGTGATTTTGCTACCAAGCATACTGCTGAAGTGCTGTAGTACTGTCTTATGTTTCCAAGTGCAAGGAGTATGTGATGTTTCTTATAGAGAAAATACATGTGTTAGAGAATGTTCACTTAGGCATAAACTATAGTGCCCTTGACTGTGAGTTCAATATTAATGAATCAACAATATATATTAAGTCAGGTGTCCTTAAAATTTGTAGTTATGGTAGACAATCCTTCTAAGAAAGTATGAGGAAGGGGATTTTTTTTTTTTTTGCCAGTCTCTAAATTCTTCTTAATTATTTTAGCTACCCTGGCTTTTTATATTATAAAAAGGCTAAGACTTTATGGATTTAAATTTTACTTAAGAAAGTTTCAAGAAGAAAAGAATCTGATTGGTCCTGTATCTGACTCTTTCTGCCTTCTCAGACTTATACCAAAAATCTAGGTAGAAATACAGGAAAGCAAAAAATATAAGTTATTTGCCAATATATAAAAAACTACTATATAGTGTAATTTATATATTGTAACTTACCCATGCTGCCAATATTATCTGTGTTTTAATTTCAAACTCATGGTTTATTTTTCTTTCTACATTTCACAAAAGCAAATGTAATTAATTGACTACTTATCTAGGAAATGTTACAGATATCTTAATAATAGTCATTGGTTTGAGGATGGGTTTTAGTAATGCAAATAGTATTATTTGAAAATAGACAATTTCATATTGTACTTTAAAAACAAACTTTTAAGCCTCTTTTCTGATTCTAAGAGAAATTAGTAATTTGAAGTTTTACTGGAAAATCCAATGAATAGAATGTTAAAGATTTTTAGATATTTGATCTATCATGATAAATATTATATAATTTAAATGAAAACAGGCTTTTGTAATTATATTGTCAAATTTTTGTATTCTTAGGACTTGTTTCTCTAAAATTCTTTAAATCATTTATGTTTATGAATATGTAAATATGTGTTTATATTTTAAGAGTATTGTATGAGTACAGAACTACTTTTTGCTCTTAGATACTATAACAGTGCATTATAGTTACACTTTTTACAAATAAAATGTAATGGATATCTAATAGTAATTCCTGTTGAATATAGAAAATGTGAAAAATAGAAAATAAGAGAAATTATTCATAATTCCACTTAAATATAATCACCATTAAAATTTAAGTTTCTATGTCTTTTATTTCTATGTTTTTCTATGAAAGATGTTTTTGGCTCACATAGAACCTTTGTCACTGATTGCTTGGAGTCATGTTTTTGCATTTTACAGTCTTAGAAATTATGTGCAGATGCCTTAGGAACTATGGAGGAGTGTATGGGAATGAGATGCAGGGGCCTTCTATTTCAGCCAAAAAATTCCAATTTTTTCTGTCTTATATGTTGGAGTTTTCCATAAGTTTTTCTTTGAAAGTCACTTTTGCTAATGCTGATGGGTTGTGGTTTGGCAGAAGAGTGCTTGCCTAGCACGTGTGAGTTGCTGGGTTCGATCCTCAGCACCACATAAAAATAAATAAATAAAATAAAGGTATTGTGTTCAACTACAACTAAAAAAATATTTTAAAAAATATGAAGACCAATGGTCTGCAGATTATGGAATATAGGTTATTTTTTCTAGGAAAATGACACATAACTTCTTCAACTTTGAGTGGATAGAAAAGTGGGACAAGAATATGCAGGAATCAACTTATAATCAACCTTTGAACCATTCAAAAGCATTATTTAAAAACTGTAATTATAGTGTCATCTAAAAGTCATTTACCCTAAATCAGAGTTTTTATACATTGCTTCCAGTCAGGAAGTATTTTCCTCTATTACTTCCAACTGTTTGGCACACACTTTGCTTGAAATTCATATGGGACTCTTTGGCCTCGAACTAATAAATTTGTGACTATTAGGTCAGTTATTCCTATAAATCACAACTCCATAACTAATCAACTTTTTAATTAAGTTAAAATCGAAGATATTTTAGTAGGTCACTAGTAAATTAATACTTTAATGGTAATAATCTTATAATCTCATTATTAAGCTTTGGGTTTTTTTTTGTTTTTTTCCCCCCAGGTTTTTAATATAACTTTTATGTTTTAAAAGTTTATATGTACCTTGCAGGAAACAGAAAAATACAAGTAAAGAACAAAGTCATCCAGTTTTTAGCAGTTTAATTGTATATATCCTTCCAGGGCCAGTGTGTACATATAAAACATCCTATTTTGTGTGAATGAGGTTATAGTGTGTATTGTGGTTTCCCACACATCATGAATATTTGCCAATTCAAAACCCCAAAGTTACATGAATTTTTTAAAACTATTTATTTATTTATTTTTAGTTTCGGTGGACACAACATCTTTGTTTGTATGTGGTACTGAGGATCGAACCCGGGCCGCACACATGCCAGGCGAGCGTGCTACCACTTGAGCCATATCCCCAGCCCCATGAATGTTTTTGATAAACAAGAATACACTATACCAACTGGTGTTCTTGGGGAGAAAAATTTCATTGAAGATAGAAATGGCAATAAGTCTCTAGGTGGATGTATTGGCAGAGTTACAACTAAAGTAATGCATTCTCTCTTTTTTTAAAAAAAATATTTATTTTTTGGTTGTAGTTGGACACAATACCTTTATTTTATTTATTTATTTTTATGTGGTGCTGAGGATCGAACCTAGGGTCGTGCATGTGCTAGGTGAGCGCTCTACCACTGGGCCACAACCCCAGCCCCCCTCCCCCACAATGCATTCTCTTAATACTCAATTTAGGGGGCTGAAGCTGTGGCTCATTGTTAGAGCGCTTGCCTAGCATGTGTGAAGCACTGGGTTCAATCCTCAACATCAAAATAAATAAATAAATAAAGTAAAGGTATATTGTGTCCATGTTAAAAGAAATAAAAATAAAAAAATAAAAAACACACAGAGCTTCTTTATAAAAATACTCAATTTAAAATGAGACATAAAACAACAGAGTACACCAAACATAATATTTCTTAGAGAATTCATTATCAGATTTCTATTACTAAACTATGAGCAAGAAAGCAAATTCCCAAGTGAATTACAGTATATCTATAGTATAGCCAGATGATGCACACACATAAATGGCTCACATAAATATGCAAATCCTTGCACTTGCTTCCATTTTTCCCTTTGTGTTTCCTTTTGCCCCTTTGCTGCCAGTTCAATGAACAAGTCCTGATATACACTGCCCAGAGGTATAACAAGTCTATGTCCAAAAATACATCTTTTCTATCAGTTATACAATATCTACAGGTTGGCTAATTCATTATCTCTACTTTTATGATACATTGTCACCTCAGGACATTAGAAAGCTTAGATATTGTGAAATAAAGTATGAACTTTGTGCACAATAAATACAAGTACTTTACCAGAAATGCACATGCAGATCTATATTTATAATGTAAAGCTGTCTTCCAGATATGGAGATACTATTAAGTTTGGTTTTTCAGTTCATCTAGGATTGATATAATTAAGTGTCCTTCTTCAGGATTGTCTCCAACCCCTTTTCACCATCAAGTTCTTCTGTGCTGTTTGTTTCTTAATTAAGAAGACTGAAGTAAAGAAAGCAGATTTCAGGGGATGCCAGCAGAAGAAATTCTAAAAGTATGGGAAGAATTTGACATGATGGAGTGTGTACTGCTGGTTTTGAAGATAGAATGAGAACTTTTGAGTGCTGAATTTGGATACATAGCTAAGGATGTTTCTAAGCAGTGTTGAGGGTGTTGTTCACTTTCTTCTTGTTACTTATGAAATATGAGAGAAGAAATATAAACTTAGGGAAGTCTTACTAAAAGGGAATGAAAACTAGACAGTTTGGTTTACTTTTAGTGTATCCAGATGGGTGTGTATAGAGAAAAAAAACAGTGTGGCTGTAGAACTCCAGAAAGACCAAAAGATAAGAATAATCATCTACACTATGGTCTTTTCCAAGAAATTAAGGGTGTGTCTCACAGATCTTCCTAACCAAATCAAGTGACTTCTAGGAAACTTAAAGGCATTGCTCCTTAGCCATTTCAACAAGATCTATTGCCAAAGAAGAGACTTTTGCAAACATTCGTGGGCATGGCTTTTGTCTAGTGGAATTCAACTTGAGAAAGATTTTCCTTTGCCAGTTTTTAAGATGGGGAGGAATTCATGTGGCAAGAAATGCATAAGCCTTCTAGAAGCTAAGAACAGTCCCCAGCTGATAGACAGCAATAAAATGAGGATCTCAGTCCTGCAACCACAAGGAATTTGTATTCTGCCAACAACTTGGAAGTAGATTCTCTTCAAAACTTTTCAGAAAGGAATGCTATCCTGCTAACATTATGAATAAATTTGGGGTGTTTTAAGCCCCTAAGTTTATGGTCCTTTGTTACACAGTAATAGTAAACTAACACAGTTTTCCAAAATCAAAAATAGTAAGTAATGATGAAAATCCCTGAAGAGGTAGTAGGGATTGTGACCAAGCATAAGAACAGAGGTTAGTTGTGGGTGGGAGAAGGGATGTTTTCCCAATGGGAACGAAGAAGTAAGGATGAGCACATTTGCTTATAGGTAGTGTCTCCACATTGGGAATGGAAAGTATCACCATCTTCTGGCAGTCCTTTCCTAGTTTAGTGTTGGAATGATAGCATGATGGATCATGAACACTTAGAAAAGCTGTTCATGGTTTTGAGAGAAAAATTACTAGAAGAATTGTGGGACCATTAAGGGCCACAGATTATAAATTTGTAGACAATTAATCTGTATATTCATGTGATATTCTTGAATCCTATTTAGGATTTAGGGTGTTTGGATTGGATCAGTGATGTAGGAATTGAAGTCCAACAAAAGGAGATTTAGGATTAAGGTGCGAAAACAGTTGAAGTTTAGGATATTGAAAATAAAAAATTCAGGAGCTGGCACATAAGTGGTTATGTGGGCCAATAAATGTAATATCTAGAACCTAGAGAATATCTGGTGATCCATAATTGTTAAATCAATAAATACTGAGAGTTCATGATTTCAGAAATCATTTGTGACAATGGCAGAATTAGCCATAGTTAGGGCTGATGAAATATGTTAGAATAGATCATTGAAAGTGAGTAGGTCAAAGATGATGGGATTTATCTTTTTGATGTATTTAAATGGCTATTAAAATTGCTCAGAATTTAGAAGTACTTGGACTTTAGAGTCTTGATTGATGGAAGGAGATGACTAAGAGTAACGGATTATATAGGGGTAGGCAACTTATGACCTGTGCACCCAATCCAGTCTCCACCTTGTTTTTGTAATTAAAAGTTTTATTACAACATAGCCTTTTTCATTAATTTATCATTGTGTGCCTCCTTTTGTACTCACTTCAGTGGTAGAATTGAGTACTTGCAACCAAGACCAGGTGGCCCACAGAACCTAAAATACTTGGTATTTGACTCTTTGGAGAAAAATGTATGCTGGTTCCTGAATCAATACTATGAACATTAACTCCCCAGTGGAATGTAGTCACACAAAAGTTTGCTTATAGTTTCAAGAAGTTTGGCAATTCCTAAAAGCCTGTGAATGGACTCTGCTCAAGAAGATCAAAGTGTAGTCTCTCCTGCATTTCATCTCCTCATAGGAGTTGGCTCTGTTAATTAGCTCACTGTGCCAAAGACATGGATACTTTCATTTTGAGGATCATGGGACCTTACATTATTCTGTGACTACAAATGGCATTCTAGTCTGAAGCTGTTTTATAACTATTGTCACAAGAGATACATAGTTTAGTACAGATCAGCACATGTATTGTGTGTGTAGGAAAGAGTATTGGTCATGGATAAATAATGCCCTCTTTATGCAAAGCAAGGCATATTATGAGAAACAAATAGTCAATTCTTTCTTTGGGGCTATTTCCAGTTAGGGCTGTTAAATAAAGGGATTTTTTTTTTTTTTTTGAAGGGGCTATATTTAAATAAAGAGGGAGAGAGAAAAACCTGTTTATTTTATGAAAAAGTGTTTTAGTCACTAATTATTCTTTAATAGGTGTCACTTTAATTTTTTTTCCACAAATGTTAGCCTTGGTACTGAATCTGTTTAGATCCATTTAAGAATCCTTAGTTGAACTTCATTTTGTTATGACTTATTTTGGTCACTGTTTTCACACAGGGCCACTTAACATTCCCACTGCCTTTGTCATGGTCCTATCTTTACAAACAAGAAACAGCATTCACAGTCTTTTGGATTATTTTTCAATTTAACCTACTATCTGTGTTCTTATTCTTTGTTCTTAATAGTGAAGGTGTCTCTTTATTTTAACATCTTCTGTAATAAGGTTATTTTCTTATAGTTCTCTTAAAAATACTTTTTATATTCCAAGATGCTATTCACCTCTTATTAACAAATTCCAGTAAAAGGTCTGTGTTCTGAGGTTTGCCTTCAGGGTCAGGATGTTGGGTTGCTATTTGAACAGAGAAAAGAAAGTAAGCTTTGAAGGACCAAATGGAGTAGCAGCCATCTAAAGAGTCCCTGAGTCTGGGAGTAAGAAGAGGGAATTTGGTAAACCAGGAACTGATTGGGAGGTAAGCAGACTGTTCCTCAGATTAAGAGATCAGGCAGGGATGTCAGTGGAGATGGAGTTAAATTAAGCAGAGGAGAGGAATTAAGAGAGTGGAGTAGTGTGCCAGATTGAAAAAGCCAAGGCAGTTTTGGATCTAAGTCCTCAAAGGATGGGCATATCTTGGGTTATTGGGGTGCTCTTTTTATTGCAAATCATGAGCTATTTTTCCTGGTCCAAAGTTACTAATTTAGATCAGATACTAGTAATTGAATTTTTTTCTTAAACATTAGCAGATAAATTTATATTTTTGAAAAGAGATTAATATGACCCCTGACAATCCTTTAAATTTTAGTGAGCCTATCATTAATGTATTTCAGAACCTTAGTTGTACCAGATTGAAGTTAATTTAATCCAGTTCTGTATTATTGCCATTTTATTATGCCACATCCAATGGTCATTTCTGAGTTCCTATAATACTTTAACTCTCCAAACATTTGATACAGTTGATTCTTCTCCCCTCCTTGACTTGACTTGACTTCCAATTTACTACTCCCCCCTTCACCATCCTCTCTTGATGTTACTGGGGATTGAATGCAGCGGTGCTCTACCACTGGGCTCTATCCCCAGCCCTTTTTATTTATTTTTATTTTGAGAAGGGTCTTGCCAGCTTTGAACTTGAAATCCTCCTGCCTCAGCTTCCTGAGTCACTTGGAATTACAGGCATATGCTACTACATCCAGCAATTTGCTGAACTCCCCCTCGTTTTTTCTCATATCTCATGGAATGCTCCTTTTCATTCTTGGTTTTTGCTTCTCCTTTCTTCTTTCAATTACTAAATATTGGAATATCCCAGGGCTCTATGCTGAGCCCTCTTTAGTATTTTTACTTGCTCCCTGATTGACCTCATCTGGTCACACGGCTTTAAATACTATTTATAGACACTGTTGTTTTACAAATTTATAGTTCCAGCCTTATCTTTTCACCACTACAGTATTACCAACTATTAATTTAACAATCTCATTTAGATGTAAAGTAGGCATTGGAACCTACTTTGTCAAAAAAGGAAATTGTGGGGCTGGAGTTCTAGCTCAGCGGTAGAGTGCTTGCCTCATATGTGTGAGGCACTGGGTTCCTAGCACCACATATAAATAAGCAAATAAAATAATGGTCCATCAACAACTTAAAGAAAATAAAAGAAAAAGGTAATTGTGATTTTTTTCCTTTTTAGACCTGTTTATTCTGTAATTGTCTTGATCACAATAAATGACATTCTCTTTGATCAATTGATGAATCCAAAAACTTGAGTTCTACATCTCAACTGTTCTTCCCTCATATCTAAATCACTGGCAAAACATATTCTACCTGCAGTGGTTTATGAATAAATATGCTAAACAATTGTGTGTAGATTTTTTTTATGAATGCTTTCAAATCAAGTGGGTGAATTCTTAGGAGCCTTATTGCTGATTATGTGGTTGTATTTTGTTTAACTTTGTAAGACACAGCTGGCTGTCTTACAAAGTAGTTAGACCATTTTGGATTCCCCCCAGGAATAAATGAGAGTTCCTGTTGTTTTTCATCTTCTCTAGCAATTAATATTGTCAATTTTCTGGAATTTAGCCATTCTAATAAGTGTTTAGTGGATCTCATTGTTTTAAATTGCATTTTCCTAATGATCAGTGGTATTGAGCATTTCTTCATCTTTCTCATCCTTATATTTTCTTTGGTGAAATGTCTGTTTAATATTTTTACCCATTTTGGGGAAGAGGGTGTATATCTTACTAGAGTTTGTTTTTCAGAGTTAAAAAATACATTCTGAATAGAAATCTTTTTTGAATTTGTGCTTTGGAAATATTTCTCCCAGTCTGTGGCTTGTTTGACCATTCATTTTGCAAAGCAAAATTATTTGAATTTTTATTCAGTCTAGTTTATCAATTATTTTCTCCATGGATTTTATTTTTGGTGTTTAACTCTTTACCAAACCCAGTGTCACAAAGATTTTTCTCTAGTTTGTCTTTTAGGGGTTGTGTTAGTTAATTTTTCATCACTGTGACCAAAAGACCCAACAAGACCTACTTAGAAGAAGAAAAGTTTATTTTGGCTCATGGTTTCAGAAGTTTAGTTCATGGTTGGCCAGCTGGGCCTGGGTGAGGCAGAACATCATGGAAAAAGGGAATGGAGGAGGAATACTGCTCAGTTCATGACTGCCAGGAAGCAGAGAGAGCTCTGCTCACCATGGAGAAAATATAAAACCCAAAGGCATACCTGCAGTAACCTACTTCCTCCAGCTACATACTATTTGCATATAGTTACCATCCAGTTAATCCATATCAATGAATCAATACACTGATTAGGTTACACTTCTCACAGTCTAATCATTTCACCTCTGAATATTTATTGTCTCCCATGAGCTTTTAGGGGATATCTCATGTCTAAACCCTAGCAGGAGTTTTTCTATTTTATGTTTTACATTTAGGGCTATGATTTATTTTGATTTAATATTTGTATATGAGATGAAGAAAGGTGGAAGTTCTTGTTCTGTTTTGCGTATGAATCACTAGTTGTTTTAGTTGAAAAGACTGCTTCCTTTATTGAGTTGACTTTGCATCTTTGTTAAATATTAGTTGATTAAATGTGAGTAGATCTATTTCCGGGTTCTGTATTCTGCTTTTTACAGTGTTTATCCTTTCACAGATATTACCCTCTGTGTTACTCCAACTTTTTGGTATTTTTCAAAAATTTGGTAGCATGATTGTTCTAAGTTTGTTCTTCTTTTTAAAAATGGCTTTGATTATTTTAATTTCTTTACTTTTTCACACAAATTAGAACTGTATTATTTATATCTACAAAGAATCCTGTTGGAATTATTTGGCATTATTTTGAATATAAAAATCCAATTTAGAGAAAATTGATATCTGCATCGAGTCTTCCAATCTATCAACACAGCATATCTCTCCACTAATTGAGATTTTTTTTCTTTCTTTCAGTTGGGCTTTACACTTTTCAACATAGAGATCATTAACATATTAAATTTATATCCAAGTATTTCACTTTTCTGTGTTATCATAAATGGTATGTGTGTACTATGTACGCACATATATTTACATATATTTGCTTTCTAATTGTTTTTTGGTGAAAAACTATTGATTTTTTTTTTGTATGTTGACCTTGTGTTCTGAAATCTTACATTAAACTCATCAGTTGAAGACTTTTGTAGAATTTTGGAATTTTGTACATAGACATTGCATTTTATAGCAAACATATTATCTATTCTTTTATAATCTGACAGCCTTTTATTTCTTTTTCATGCCATACTGTACTTATTAAGATTTTCAGAATGACATTATGACATTGAGAAGGAATGGTGCTAGTAGACTTCCTTGCCTAAGTTCTGTTGTTTGGAGGAAACATTCAGGGGTGTGTATGTGTGTGTATGTGTGTGTTTTCCCATCAAATATGTTGTTAGCTGTAGGTTTTTATCTGTACTTATTATGTACTGAATTTTGTGTCCCCACCCCCGTCCAAATTTGTATGTTGAAGCCCCAACCCTCAATGTGATAGTATGAGGAGGAGCCTTTGGCAGGTTATAGGTTTAGATGAGATCAACAGGGTAGAACCTCCGTGATGGTATTGATATCCTTATGAAAAGAGGAAAAGACCCCACATCATCAGATGCAAGAGAAGGTGACCATCTTTAAGCCACGAAGAGAGTCCTTACTAAAAACTGAATCTACTGGCACATTGGTCTTGGAGTTACCAACCCCTAGAGCTGTGAAAAATAAATGTTTGTTTTCAGCTCAAAGTTTATCAAGGATCTAGACAGAGACCCTATACCTACTAGAAGAAAATGTAGGCCCAACTTTCCATCATGTTGGTTTAGGAACTGAATTCCTCAACAAGAATCCTAAAGTGCAAGAAGTAAAATCAAGAATCAGTAAATGGGATAGTATCAAACTAAAACACTTCTTCAGGGCAAAGGAACCAATTAAGAATGTGAAGAATGATGCTGGGCGTGGTAGCACATGTGTGTAATCCCAGCGGCTAGAAAGGCTGAGTCAGGAGGATCACGAGTTGCCTCAGCAACTCATCAAGACCCTGTCTCTAAATAAAATATAAAAAAGGGCTGGGAATATGGCTCAGTGGTTGAGCACCCCTGGGTTCAATCCTCAGTATCAAAAAAAAAAAAAAAAAGCGATGAATGGGAGGAAATCTTTGCCACTTGCATCTCAGGTAGAGCATTCATTTCTAGGATATATAACAAACTCAAAAAACTTAACACCAATAAATAAATAAATAAATAAATAAATAAATAAATAACCCAATCAATAAAGGGGCTAAAGAACTGAATAGACACTTGACAGCAGATGACATGAATGGTCAACAAATATATGAAAAAATGTTCAACTTGTCTAGCAATTAGAGAAATGCAAACTAAATACACTGAGATTTCATCTCATTCCAGTCAGAATGGCAATTATCAAGAATACAAGTAACAGTAAATGTTGGTGAGGATGTGGGGGAAAAGGTATGTACACTCATAAGTTGCTGGTGGAACTAAAAATTGGTGTAACCGCTCTGGAAAGCAGTATGGAGATTCCTCAGAAGACTTGGGATAGAACCAACATTTGACCCAGTTATCTCCCTCCTTGGCTTATACCCAAAGGAATTAAAATCAGCATACTACAGTGTCACAGCTACATTAAAGTTCATAGCAGCTCAATTGACAATAGTTAAGCTATGAAACAGTCCTACTCATCTGTCAACAGATGGATGAAGAAAATGTGTTATCTGTTCACAGTGGAATATTATTCAGCAATAAGGAAGAATGACTTTATGATTTTTGCTGGTAAATGGATGGATCTGGAGACTATCATGCTAAGCAAAATAAGCTAATCCCAAGAAACCAAAGGCCAAATGTTCTCTCTGATATGTGGATGTTAACAAACAGTAAGGAGGGTGGAGGGAAGAATAGAAGTTTGGTCGGTTAGACAAAGGGGAATGAAGGAAGGGATGGGGAGTGGAACTAGGAAAGACAATGGATTGAATCAGACATAACTCTTCTTATGATCATAGATGAATACACCACCAGTGTAACTCCACATCATGTACAACCACAAGAATGGGAATTAGGAAATTAGAACAAGTTATACTCCATGTATGTATAATATGTCAGAATATACTCTACTGTCATGTATGTCTAAATAAATAAATCAATAAAATGTTTGTTGTTGCAAGAGCCATGTAGAAACAGGGAATAGTAAATGCAAGGCTGTGAATCAAGGTATTTGCTATATCCTTTTCCATTAATTTATTATTATTATTATTATTATTATTATTATTATTAGATACTACTGGGGATTTAACCCAGGGACACGCTCGCACAGAGTAATATCCACACCCCTTTTTATTTTTTATTTTGAGACAGGGTCTCATGAAGTTGCCTAGCTGATTTTGAATTTGAGATCCTCCCACCTCAGTCCTCTAGTGGCTGAGATTACAGGTGTGCATCATCACAACCATTGTTCATCTTCAATTTTTAAACTATCCATATCTGCGCTTCAGGTGAGATTTATGAAAAAGCCTATTTTTGGGCCTTGTTTTAGTTTTTAAGTCTGTAATGACAACCATTGTCTTCTAATTGGTGTTTTTAGACAACTTAGTTTTAGTGTAATTATTCGTATAGCTGGTTTATTTAGTTCTGCCATTTTATTTTCTGCTTGTCCTTTCTATTATTTTTTCCTTGCTTCATCATTTTTTACTTCTTTCAACATTGTTAAAATTCTGTTTAGCTTACTTGCTGGCTTTTTGTTATGGCTTTTCATAGTTTTTTTTCAAGTGGTGGCTCTAAGGAATGTTATGCATGATTCCCGTCCTCACCATACACAGACAATCATCCTTCAGTATTTCTGGGTAATTGATTCCCAAAACACCCCACAGCTAGCTATTCAGATGTAAGGCACTGTACCTAGCAAATGTGTTATGGTTTTGATATGATATGCCCCCCGGAAGCATTTTTCACAAACAGATTTAGTGGTGGTGTCATTTTATAGTTCTTTCATCTCAGAATGTTTCTATTTCTTTTCTTTCTTTCTTTAGTCCTGAAAGGGCATTTTTTTGTGCATTTAAATTGAAAGTATTTGCCAGACCTTGTGGCACTTGCCAGTAATCCCAGTGACTGAGGAGGCTGAGACAGGAGGATGGCAGGTTCAGGGCAGCCTGAGTAAGTTAATGAGACCCTCAACAACTTAGTGAATCTCTGTCTCCAAAAAAGAACTGGGAATGTAGCTCTGTGGTTGAGTGCCTATGATTTCAATCCCAACAACAACAACAACAAAAGCATTATTTTTCTTTCAGTATTTAAAATTTGTCTTAATTCCTTCTGACTTTCATTATTTTTGATGAGTAATCTATAGTAATTAAAATATTGTTTTTCTATATGTAATATGATTTTTATTTCTGTTTATTTTAAGACCTTTATTTTTAACTTTAATAGATTATGACGTGTCTGCAGATTTTAAATCTAGATGGATTGATTAGGTTACATCTCATAATCTAATCATTTCACCTCTGAATATTCCTGCATTAACAGGAGGTTTTATGGGATAGATCATATCAAAACCAGAACACATTTGCTGGGAACAATGGCTTACATCTATAATCTCAGTAGCTTGGGAGGCTCAGGCAGGAGGATCACAAGTTTAAAGCAGCCTCAGCAACTTAGTGAGGCCTTAAGCAACTTAGCAAGACCCTGTCTCCAAAAATAACAGCAGCAGCAATAACACATTTGTTTCAAAAGTGTTTCCTTTCTCTTTTTGTAGTATGGGTATAAATACTGACTTGAAGTTTTTCTCTGATAATTCCATCATTTTGGGTTTTCTTGTGGTGGCATCTTTTTAAAAATTTTTAAAATTTTTTCTAATTAGTTATTTTGTGGTGGCGTCTTTTGTCTTTTGAGAGCTGGTTAGGTTGTTCTCATTGCTTGTATGTTTAATTTTGGGTTGTAGCCTTGATATTTTAAATTGTGTTAAGAGACTCTGAGTCCTGTGTCAAACCTCTGCACGGTACTATTTTTGGTTGTTAATCATGATGGTATGAGTGTGCCTGCACATGTGTGTCTGTATGGACAGTCAACCTCATTAGTTTTAGACTTCAGATTCTAATGTGCTGCCTATGAGCTGTTTTTCTTTCTAATGTTGATTTAATTTTTAAAGCCTTTCTTGTTTCTATTCCAGTTGGTCTATATGTGCTAACTAGGGATCATTCTTTTTTTTTTTTTTTGGTCCTGTGTATTGAACTTAGAGGCACTCGACCACTGAGCCACATCCTCAGCCCTATTTTGTATTTTATTTAGAGACAGAGTCTCACTGAGTTATTTAAGGCCTTGCTAGGTTGCTGAGACTGGCTTTTGAACACTCGATCCTTCTGTCTCAGCCTCTTGAATGACTGGGATTACAGGCATGCACCACCACGCCCGGCCCAGGGATCATTGTTTATATTCAGGTTTCACTGGAATTCAGGTTTCCCTGCAATCTTTATAACTATTTCTGCAGAGCACACATTGTATATAGATATTATGTATTTTGTCTCCTTTAATTTGAGAAGACTTCTCTGCCTTTTTTGGTGTTTTCTTATCTTGACCTTTTGGAAGACTAAGTCAGTTATTTTATATAATATGGAATTTGGTTTTACCTGGTTTTCATCATAATTGAGTCTGCTTTTGCATTTTTAGAAGAACTGTCACAGAAACAATATTGTGTCCTTATTTCTTCATATAAGGAAGTACATGATATTAGTTTGTGCCAATATTAGTGATGTTAACCTGGATCGCTTGTTTAAGGTGGTGTCTAGCAGGATTCTTTGCTATAAAGATATTTCTTCTTTGTAATTATTGAGTAATTTTCATAGAGATTTTTGAAGCCAAATAAATATCCTGTTCATTTTCAGACTTTCCTCCACTAATTTTACATTCCTTGATGATTCTTGCCTGAGGTGGTTATTACTGTGATGATTATAAAATAATTATCTTTCTAACTCTGTCATTCATTTTATGTTTATTGGGTAGCATTCCACTGTAAGGAAGAGTTTTTTCTTCTATTTGTTTACTTATTCATTATATTAGTATGTATTCAAGGGTTCTTACTTTAGTCATTGGTTTATAATCTTTTACTATCTTCATGTATTTTGATGTCCCAGCTCTTTCTGACTTAGCCAGTGAAAGCCCATTTGACCTGTATTTTATCTTTTTAATATATCTCCATCACTTCTGCAGTGCTTTCTTATTTTTTGACACAATAACATGTTCCATGTTCCTCTGTTCCCCATCATGAATATGTAGAATTTTTAACATCCTTTAACAGATAGCAAATCCTGGCCCTATAAGTAGTAATTTCTCCAGGTTCCTTTTATTACGGAATGATTTTTAAAATCCAGGATTTCTGTGCTAGTTTTGCTAGAGTGTATTGTTTTTAGTCATTTTCAGTATATAGAGCTCAAGAATAACAGATACACACAACTATATTTATTCAAATCTACTTATTAAAAATCAAGAATTCATATCGTCCCTAATTTCAAACATATACCACACCATCATGAGAAACCTTACTCACATTATCCTCAATGTATTTGTTCATTGGCTTAATTCTTTGCTATTTTGAAAGCAGTTTCATCATTGTTAATGCATACCATTACAGAAAAGAAACAAATGTGCTAACTGGAATTCACTATTTATTTACAATACTTTGGGTCTCAGACGGAGACTATTTTCTAGGTTTGTTGGGCTACTATACATAACTACCACAAACATGATAATTTTAATAAATAAGAAATCTGTACTTTTTAAGTTCTGTAGTGCAGAAGTCAGAAATCAAGATATTGGCAGGGTCACACTTCCTCCAGTGATTCTTAATGGGGAGGGGAGTTCGTTTCTTCTTTCAGCTTCTGTTGACTCCAGATGTTTCTTGGCTTATGGGTACATAACTCCAGTCTCTGCTTTACATAGTGTTCTTTTTGTGTCTTTTCTTCTCTTTCCTATAAGGATATACATCATTGGATTTAGATAACTCACCTAGAGATTCCTACTTATGTCTGAAGATACTTTTTCCAAAAGAGGTTACATTCTCAAGTTCCGTGGACTAGGATATGGACATATCTTTTTTGTGGCCACCATTCAGCTCACTACAGGGTATATAGTTACTTACTATCTTCTGTTTAGTCTTTTGATGTATCTTTTGCTTATCTGAAATATAGTAAAATTCATTTTTTCTGTTTATGTTAAATTTTAGGGTTCCCCATCTATATTTGATCATGAATATGTAGAATTTTTAACATCCTTTAACAAATAGCAAATGAATAAAGAGTTACAAATCATGCTAGCTAGCTATTATTAAGGAAATGGACAGGTGTTTGGAAAAGAACAATGAGATGCACCATGTTTACTTAAATTGAGAGCCAGGAAATACTTACTTGAACCACTGACCTGTAAACTGAGATTGGAAGAATGAGAAGGAACTATCAGGAGAAAGGGGTAAATAAAAGTTCTAGTAGATGGAAAAGCATGTATCTGATATGGGAAAAGAGGGCAGTGGGTGGTACATTTTGGGCAGGAATGGACACAAAATAAGTGAATTTGCAAGGAAACCAGGGGCTAGGAAATGTAATTTGTTTAAACTGTAGAGATTAAAAAACCAGCAAAGGTTATAGGCAGAAGAGTGTCATGTTTATAGCTATATTTTTAAAGGATTGTACTGATTGCTATGTGAAACAGAATGTTAAGGTAAAAGTAGAGAGAGTAGTAGTAGCAAATCTATCTGTTCCAGTAAATAATAACTGATTTAGAACCATGAGATAATGTTGAGTCATAGACAAATGATAGTGGTGAAAAAGAGAAAAGTGGATAGATTTGAGATACATTTTGGATAGAATTGGCAAGACTAGCTTTTGGATTGAATACAGTTGGGTAGAAAATTTTAGAATTAGGGTTATGGAAGTATTCAAAGTTGACTTCCAAGTTTTTTGCTTGAGAACCTGGCAAAAAAATTGGAAATGATTTAGACAGTAAGAATCAAGATCTCCTTATTATGTTTGAGATGCTTTTGTTATGCAGGTAGAAATGTCAAGTAGATGCTTGGATATGCAGGTCTTAAGTGGGAAATGGGATCTTAAACTTCCTAACTGTCCCTGTGGGCATTGCTTTAATTTTATGCCTTCCTATTGCAGGCCAAGATTCTCCACCTTTGTGGTATCTCCCCATTTATACCCTGTAAACTTGAGCAGAATGGCAGGACTCGGCCAAATACAATTTGAGGCATTGGGCAACATGGACTAGAGATGATCTCTAGGCCCACATATTATTCTAATTCATTCTTTCTAGTACCATTATTTTTCCTGTAAACCACTTTTAATATATAATTTTGCTGTTTTAAGCATAGTTTTATTTTGGACATTGTCAGAGTAAGAGACACTGCCACTATTACACTAAAAAGTATTAGGCTTTTTTGTGTCCCATCTGAACCTGACTTAACCATAGGACACCATTCTAGTGAATTTTGTTCCCTGGGACTGGTAGGGGTGGGTATGTGTATGTGTATGTTTTATTTTTATAGACTATTTAATCTGTACTCTGTGGTTGATTTGGAGTATCTATCAATTTTTATTCCAACTTCATAATTCTAGTATTTTTATATTCTATATATTTTGTAGAATTAATTTTCCAAAATCATTTTACATGTTTTTTTCATTTCCCATAATTACTGTTACAGATATATTGTAGACAAGATTATGGACACAATTTTAGGAAATGTGGAACCCACATTTCTTGCCTTTGTTGTACTTATTCGTAAATGCTTTCTATTATTCTTAATTATTTTTCATTGTAGAAAAGAATCATGATCTTTAAAGAAGGGCCATTCTGTCCTTCTTATTATGTTTTTTTTTTCATCCCCTAACAAGAGTGTATTATTATTCTCTTAATTTCCCACCTTATTAAGTACCTGTTGCAAGAAAGCATTGTGCTAATTTTGAGAGTTGGCAGGGGGTATACACAATTGGATTAACAAAATGAAAAAAGCAAAACATGTTATGAGATAAAATTGGGATAAAATAGTATAAGCTTATAATTAAAATAATATGTTTTAAAAACTTTGAGAAGAAAAAAGTTTTTAATGTGAAATGTCAGTTTCTCATCAATTTATTGTTTACCTTTTTAAAACATCTTTTATTCCCTTTGTCTTTATTTTTCCAAGGGTCACACAGCAATGCTTCATACTGGCTCATGGCATCCCAAAATAAAGGGAGAATTTATGACTTGCTCAAATGATGCGTGAGTATTGTTGATAATTTATCTAATTCAGTATTTTTCAACAGTAAAAAAAAAAAACAGTATAAGGAATCCTGATATTTATATATTCTTATTCTTAACTTTGGTTTTAGCTTTGGTTTTAGTATAAGGTTTAATTAAATAAATATGAACACTATGAAAATGAGAGTTGATATGAATCCCAGTAGAATTTTATCACAGGACATAAAGGATCAGATTTATATAATTAAATAACTTTGAAACTGTAGTAATAATTTCTTGCTTCTTACAGTAAAGATTTATTTATGGGCTGGGATTCTGGCTTAGTGGTAGAGTGCTCACCTAGCACGTGCCAGGCCCTAGGTTTGATTCTCAACACCACATAGAAATAAATAAATAAAATAAAGATATTGTGTCCAACGACCACTAAAAAATAAACAGTAAAAAAAAAAAAAAAAAAAAAAAGGTTTATCTATCTGAAATGATATTAAGTTGGGCTTTTTTCAACCATAATTCTATGTGAGATCAGTGAACTTTTAACCATATACTTCCATCACACACACACACATACACACACACACACACACACACAAAACCAACTTTTAAAGAAAAATGACAGTAATAAATTAGGGTGATTTTTAGTTTGATTTACCTTTTTCTGACCTTTTGTCTCCGAGAAAAGTAATTAACTGAGAGTTAAGCTCTGGAAGATCAGTCAGATACTTGGTTCATTCACCATGTATAGCATGTTCACTGTGTGTAAGTAGACTTTCAGTGAAGTTTCTGACTACATGGAAGTGAGTGCTAGAAGACAGAGAAGGTATAGACACACCAAAAAATCAATAATACAGTATTTTTTAAAAATTTCAAACTTTTCTTTTAAAAATGTTTTTAGAAGTACATTATAGTTCTACATAATTGTGGGTTTTATTTTGACATAATCATATATGCATGGAATATAATTTGCTCCATTTCAGTCCCTAATACTACTTCCTTTTCTCCCCTCAGTTTTTTCTCTGTTCTCATTCTTCTACTCCACTGATCTGCTTTCTATTTTAATGGTATTCCCCCCCACACATCTTTTTCCTCCTTATTTTGCTCTAGCTTCTGTATATGAAAGAGTACATTTGACCGTTGACTTTCTGAGTCTGGCTTATTTCACTTAGCATGATGTTCTCCAATTTCATCCATTTATCAACAAATGCCATAATATCATTCTTCTTTATGGCTGAATAATATTCCATTGTGTTTATGTACCAAATTTTCTTTATGTATTCAACTGGACCGGTTCTATAAGTTGTCTGCAGTGAATTGCACTGCTATAAACATTGATGTACCTGTATCACCATAGTATGCTGGTTTTAGTTCTTTTGGATAAATACCAAGGAGTGGGATAGCTGGGCTATGTGGTCATTCTATTTCTGCTCTTTTGAGGAATCTCCAAACTGCTTTCCAGGGTGGTTGTATTAATTTACAGTCTTACCAACAATGTATGAGTCCTTTTCCCCACATTCTCACCAGCATTTATTATTATTTATATCCTCGGAGATTGCCATTCTAACTGGAGTGAGATGAAATCTCAATGTAATTTAGATTTGTGTTTCTCTGATTGCTAGAGATGTTGAACATTTTTTTTTTTATATTTGTTGGCCATTTGTATTTCCTCTTTTGAGAAGTGTATGTTTAGTTCATTTGCCCATTTATTGTTTGGGTTATTTGGTGTGTGTGTGTGTGTGTATGTGTATGAAGTTTTTTAAGTTCTTTATAAATTCTGGACATTAATCCCCTTGTCAGACGAGTAGGTGGCAAACATTTTCTCCCATTCCATAGGCTGTCTCTTCAAATTTTTAACTGTTTTCTTTGCTGTGCAAAAACTTTTTAATTTGATGCTGTCCCACTTCTTAATTCTTCATTTTGTTTCTTGAGTTTTAGGGGTCTTTTTAAGGAATTCAGTATCTGTGAGGGTCTTGGAGGGATGACCCCATTTTTTTTCCTAGCAGTTGAAAAGTTTCTGGTCCAATTCCTAGGTTTTGATCCACTTCGGATTGATTTTTTGTGGAAGGTGAAAGACATTGGTCTAGTTTTATTCTTCTACATATAGTTAAATGTAGTAACTAGTGTTAAAAATTCAGTTTAAGCAAAAGAATAGACCAAATAAGAGAAAAAGAACACATAGGACAGTGAAAGCTTCTGAGGAAGTCATCCTGCAGGTGAGACTTAAATCATGCAAAGGAGACCACCACAGGGAAAGAGCTTTCCAGGCCAAAATGATAGCATATTTAGAAACCTTAAGATGAGAATGCAATGAAACATGTTTGAGGGAAAGAAATACCAGGGTAGTTGATTTTTGGGGGCTGTTGGGAAGGGTGAGAATGATAGGAAATGAGTTTGGAGAGGAAGGCAAGGACCAGTCATATAGGATGTTGTAGGTTAAATGAAAAAGGCTAGGATTTTAATGTAATGATAAGAGAAGCCATTAAAGAATACCCAATCTTTTTCATAATATTGAAAATTTAAACAATAGGAATGGTCTCTCTACATTTTGTTAACATTTCTCAATGAATTACTACTGAGATTAATAGCTAATAATAGTTAATATTCATTGAGTACTTCTATGAGCCAGAAGTGTTCAGTACACTTCATGTATGCTAAGCATTGTCTTATTTTTTCCTCATAGCAATGAGGTTTGTAGGCAGTAGTGTTATTGTGTATTCCAAATGAAGATCTGATTGTGACTTTTCCAAGGACATATGATTCTAAGTGGCTGAGTCAGAATGTAAATGTACTGTGAATGGCTGTACACAAGTTTGTGAGTGGTGATCACAAAGATGATGGTGATTGACTTATAGATACAGGTACTACAGGGCACAAATCACTTTTATATAAGGAATGGATATAAAACCTCATCTTATAAAGAATACTCCGCAAAATACTTCCTATCAGAGGACAGATTTCCTTTGCCTTGGAGTTCTCCTACAAAGCACTGCTGTGATGATACTTGCACATTACCTGATTATGAGGAGGATCATGAAAAGAACTTGTGGTAGTGAGTGGGTCTTTATGCTCTCCAGGAAACTCTAATTGCTTTGAGAGGCATGGGGTTATTCTGGCTGTGCTGGAAGAATGACCTGATATAATTAGTAGTAAACAATATTTACAGGCCCATGGATGGTTCCATAGTTCCTCTTAGAGGGAGTTAGTGTGGGTCTCCCTAACACATTCCTAAGTAAAAACTAAACAAAGAGAACAGTGTGCTGCTTTAAATAAAAGGTCATTTTTTTTATCTCCAAGATCTCATTAGCATAAATGGGACTGGATATTATATTCCTGTTTCCAGATTTCTTTTAGGTGAGCTAAAAGATAACTTTTGTCAAGTTTTGTTATCTTTGTAGAGTTTGCTATTCTTTTCTAATTTTCTATAGTGACTCACTGTGAAATGTTTGTGCATTTTAAAGGTTTTAGTGAGGAGGAGAAAGTAGAAAATTGGCTTCTTCCACAGTCAGGGGAGAGAGGAAATACAGATGAATAGCAATTAAAAAAAATAAAGAAAAGAAAACAGGTAGGCACAGAGCAAGTGGATTTAGGATAGAGTGAAAGGAGGAACCACTGGCTGTGACCATTTGTGAAAAATGACTGAATAAGTCTTTGAGGGATTGGATTGTGTAACAGCTGGTAAAAAATAAGAACCAGAGACTTTTTTAAAAGATCAAGAGCTGAGAGGATATAGCTCAGCAGTAGAGTGCTTGGCTCTCATGCACTCAGGTTTGATCTCCAGAATTGCCAAACTAACCAACCAACCAACCAACCATCCAACCAGAAAACCACAGTGAGACCTAATTTTTACTAATCGTCCATGGTCTGGGACAACGTCACACTGTACGTGTAGTATTAAAAACATTAGCTGGGCATGATGATGACCACATGTAATCCAAACGACTCAAGAGGCTGAGGCAGGAGGATCACAAGTACAAAGCCAGCCTCAGCAACTTAGGGAGGCCCTAAGCAACTTAGGGAGACTCCCATCTCAAAATAAAAAAAAAAAAAAAAAAAGGTCTGGGGATGTGGCTCAGTGATTAAGTTACCCTGGGTTCAGTCCTCAGTACAAACAAACAAACAAACACCATTCACTGGCAATGATGACATGTAGGTAAAGGAAACAGAGAGGAAGGGTTATCAATACTACTTGCTCAGAAGATTCTGGGGAAATCTTCCCATGAGAGTTTGAAACATGTGTATCCGTGGGCCCAGGTTAGGCCCAGCAATGCCCTGTTAACCCACCCAGGAGCCCAGGCCTAGCACACCTCCATCTTGGGACACTGCAGCCATTGCCATAACCCTCCCCACGCAGAATCCTTCACCTTGGGACAACAGACAGGGCCTGGAGGCAACTGCATCTCGGAATAGGCAGCCCAAAGCCATTGTAAGGCCTATTCTTTCAGCCCTGTCTCTGAAAGTGGTTGCCTTCATCTTGGGATACCCTCCACTGCTGTCTTGAGTTACCTCCGCTGTTGCCGCCACTACCTTTAGTTGCAGTAGCATCCATCGTGGGACATTGGCTGGGGACTTGAAGCTCAATACCAAAGTGAGGTACAGGTAATCTTTAGGGGCACTACAGGGTTATAGGGTAAAAACTGTTAATACCTGAGATCTGCATTGCAAGACAGGAAGACACATAAACAAAATGAAAAACAAGGGAAGAAAGTGCTCCAAACAAATCAAGATACAACAATAATAGAATCCATGGACAGCGCAGTTGATGAAATATCAGAAAAGGAGTTCAGAATGTACATAATTAAAATGATCTATGAATTAAAGATTGACTTAAGTGAGCAAATACATGCAAAAATTGATCACTCCAACAAAGAGATAAGGGAGCAAATACAGATAGAAAAAGATTACTTCAAGATAGAGATGGAGATTCTGAAAAAAAGAAAAGTCAGAAATCCTTGAAATGAAGGAAACAATAAACAAAATAAAAAAACTCAATAGAAAGCATCACCAACAGAGTAGATCACTTGGAAAACAGGACATCAGATAATGAAGACAAAATGTACAATCTTGAAATAAAGTTGACCACACAGTGAAGATGGTAAGAAACCATGAATAGAATACCCAAGAATTATGGGATAGCATCAAGAGACCAAATCTAAGAGTTATTAGGGCAGAGGAAGGCAGAGATATTCAACCCAAAGGAATGCACAAGCTCTTCAATGATATAATAACAGAAAACTTCCCAAAAATGAAGAATGAATTGGAAAATCAAATACAAGAGGCTTACTTACAGGATACCAAATATACAAAATTACAACAGATCTACACCAAGCCACATAATAATGAAAATGCCTAACATACAGAATAAGAATAGAATCTTAAAGGCCGCAAGAGAGGAATCAGATCACATATGGGGGGAGACCAATTTGGATCTCAGATTTTTCAACCCAGACCTTCAAAACCAGGAGATTCTGGAGCAGCATATTCCAAGCTCTGAAAGAAAATGGATGCCAACCAAGAATCTTATATCCAGCAAAATTAACCTTCAGATTTGATAATGAAATAAAAACCTTTATGATAAACAAAAGTGAAAAGAATTTATAGTGAGGAAGTTTACACTACAGAGCATTTTCAGCAAAATATTCCAAGAAGTGGAAATGAAAAGCAACAACGAAAATCAGCAAAGGGAGGAACTACACTAAAAGAAAGGCCAATCAAAGGAGATACCAAGTCAAGGTAAAAACCAAAAATAAACCAAAATGTCCAAGAATACAAATAATATTTCAATAATAACCCTAAATGTGAATTACCTAAAATCATCAATTAAAAGACATAGACAAACATACTGGAATAAAATAAAAAGACCCAACAGTATGTTTCCTTCAAGAGACTCATCTCACAGGAAAAGACATTCACAGACTGAAGGTGAAAGGGTGGAAAAAAAGTACCACCCACTTGGACCATGTAAACAAGCAGGGATTTCCATTCTCATATCAGATAAAGTGGCCTTCAAACCAAAGCTAGTGAATGACATTTTATACTGCTTAAAGGATTCATACATCAACAAGACATAACAATCACAAATATCTATGCCTCAAACAACGGGACATCTGTATATATCAAACAAACCCTTCTCATCTAAAAGAACCAAATAGGCCACAACACAGTAATACTGGGTGACTTTAATATACCTCTCTCACCATTGGATAGATCTTCCAAACAAAAACTAAACAAAGAAATTATAGAACTCAATAATACAATCAATAATTTAGACTCAACAGACATATATAGAATATTCCATCCATCAACAAGTGAATACACTTTCTTCTCAGCAGCACATGGATAATTCTCCAAAATAGACCATATGTTATGCCACAAAGCAAGTCTTAGCAAATACAAAAAAAAAAAAAAGAGATTCTACTCTACATCTATCTGACCATAATGGAATGAAATTAGAAATCAATGATAAAATAAAAAATAGATGCTACTTCAACACCTGGAGACTAAATAATATGCTATTGAATGACACATGATAACAGAAGACATCAGGGAGGAGATTAAAGAAAATTCTTAGCGAGAAATGATCAAAATCTCTGGGACGCTATGAAGGCAATGCTAAGAGGAAAGTTTATTGCATTAAGCTCATTCATTAAATGACCTGACATGACAACTCAAAGCCCTAGACAAAGAACAAACTAACACCAAAAGTAGTAGAAGATAGGAAATAATTAAAATCAGGGCAGAAATTAATGAAATTGAAACAAAAGAAACAATTCAAAAAATTGACCAAAAATACCCAGTTCTTTAAAAAAATAAATAAAATTGACAGGCCCTTAGGCACCCTAAAGAAAAGAAGGAAAGATAAAACTCAAATCACTAAAATTTGTGATAAAAAAGGAAATATCACGATAGACACTATTGAAATACAGAAGACAATTAGAAACTATTTTGAAAATTTATACTCCAGTAAAATAGAAAACCTTGAAGGCACACACAAATTTCTAGAGGCATATGATCAACCCAAACTGAGTTAAGAGGACATACACAATTTAAACAGATCAATTTCAGACAAGGAAATAGAAGACACCATGAAAAGCCTACCAACAGAGAAATGCCGAGACCAGACAGATTCACAGCTGAGTTCTCAAAGAAGAATTAATACTTCTCAGATTATTCCATGAAATAGAAAAGGAAGGAACCTTTCCAAACTCATTCTATGAAGGTAGTATCATCCTGATACCAAAACCAGGCAGAGACACATCAAGGAAAGAATACTTTGGAGAAAAGATAGCCTCTTCAACAGATGATGCTGGGAAAAGTGGAAATCCATATGCAGCAAAATGAAACTAAACCCCTATCTCTCACCATGCATAAAACTCAACTCAAAGTGGATCAAGGACCTAGGAATTATCCCAGTGACCCTGCGCCTAGTAGAGGAAAAATGTAGTTCCAAATCTTCATTACATCAGATTAGGCCCCAACATCCTTAACAAGACTCCTGAAGCATAAAAATAAAATCAAGAATTAATAAATGGGATGGAATCAAACTAAAAAGCTTCTTCTCAGCAAAAAACACAATCAATGAAGTGAAGAGAGAGCCTACATTTTGGGAGCAAATTTTTGCCACACGCACATCAGATAGAGCTCTAATCTCCAGGATATATAAAGAACTCAAAAAATTTAACACCAAAAACCAAACATCCCAATCGATAAATGGGCTAAGGAGCTGAACAGACACTTCTAAGAGGAACATATACAATTGATCAATAAATATATGAAAAAATGTTCAACATCTCTAGTAATTAGAGAAATGCAAGTCTAAACTTCTCTAAGATTTCATCTCACACCAGTCAGAATAGCAGTTATCAAGAATACAGACAACAATAAGTATTGGTGAGCATGTGGGGGGAAAAGGCACATTCATACATTGGTAGTGGGACTACAAATTGGTGTAACCAATCTTGAAAAAAGTAAGGAGATTCCTTAGAAAACTTGGATTGGAACCACCATTTGACCCAGCTATCCCACTCCTGGATCTATACCCAAAGGACATTATGTAGCCACATCAATGTTCATAGCAGCTCAATTCACAATAGCTAAACTGTGGAAACAACTTAGATGTCCTTCAGTAGATGAATGGATAAAGAAACTGTGGAATATATACACAATGGAATATTTCTCAGCATTAAAACAGAATAAAATCATGGCATTTTCAGGTAAATGGATAGAGTTGGAGAATATCATGCTAAGTGAAGTAAGCCAATTTAAAAAAAAAACAAAGGCCAAATGTTTTCTCTGATAAGTGGATGTTAATTCATAATTCGGGGGGGGGGCATGAGAAAAATAGAGGAACTTTTATTTGGCAAAAGGGAGGAGGCACTGGGGCAGGAAAGATGGTGGAATGAGATAGACATCATTATCTTAGTTACATGTATGACTGCACATATGGTGAGATGCTACATTGTGTAAAACCAGAGTAATGAAAAATTGTGCTCCAATTGTATACAATGAATCAAAATGCATTCTGTTGTCAGGTATACCTCATTAAAATCAATTAATTAAGTAATTAAAAAATTAAAGGTGACTCAGTGGTTAAATGCCCATGGAGTCAATCATTGGCATGCATGCATAAATAAATAAATAAATAAAACACAGGTGACCAGGAAAAAAAAAGAAATATATGTATTGGTGTAAATTGATTTTGTGGAAAAGTTGGAAATTAATGAAACGATATGAACTTATTGAAGAATATAGGGAAATTCTAATTTAGATCCTCAAAGATATTACCATTTAGAGTAGGCAAAATATATAGTGAATGATTGTGAGATCATTTTATGTTCCATGAAATACATATTTGGAAACATTAAAATCTAGTCAGTTTAGTTTATTTTGAACAACTGAATGTCATGAAATGTCAACATTATGAAAGAAATGATAGTGTGCTGCTCTGAATGAAAGGATCATGGCATATAATTTGTGAAGGAAAGTCAGGAAGAAAGGACCAAAAATAGCAATAAAGAGACATTTTTGGTACAATTGGGATGATATGGTATCAAAAGTGGCAACAGTTGTTTGTCTTTCATTATGAGGAAATTGATGACTTTTTTCCTACCCTGAATCTGAGCTAGCCAACAGAATGTGGCAAAAATGATGCTGTGTAGTTTCTGAACATAACCCTTTGAAGAGTTCTTGTATGTGTCCATTCCCTTGCAACTATGGCATTGCTATCTGTTGAAACCTTGGCTACCTTTCTCTAGGATGAAAGATCCTATAAAAAACAGTTTAGTTGTCCCATCTCAGGCCATACTAAATTAGTTTATAGCCGGCCAACTCCCAACCTTGTGACAGAGGCTCAGCCTAGATCAGCAGAATCCACCACAGACACTTGAGTTAATCCAGCTGGAGAGAACCAGCTGAATGCTGAACTCATAAACACTAATAATGTTTTGGTTTGGATGTCGGGTATCCCCCAGAAGCTCATGTGTGATTCAATGCAGGTTCAGAGGAGAAATGATTGGGTTATAGGAGTCTTAACCCAATCAGTGAATTAATCCCCCCATAGCGGATAGGGTTTAACTGAGTGGTAATTGATGTGTAATTGAGGAGGTGGGAATTGGGATGTGACTTGGGGTATATTTTTTTATCTGGCAATTGGAGTAGACCTCTCTCTTACCATGATGTGAGCTGCTTCGGTGTGTCACACTCTCTGGCCATGATGTTCAGCCTCACCTTGAGCCCTGAGGAATGGAGCCGGCCTTCTATGTACTAAGACCTCTGAGTGAGCCCTCAAATAAACTTTTTGTCCTCTACAGTTATGGTCGGGTCCTTTAGTCACAGAAACAAAAAAGCTGACTATAACAAGTATCCTGTTTTTCTAAGCCATTGAATTTTGGGGATGATTTATTATGTACCAGATGTAAAATGATACAGATGATTTTATTAGATTATGTTATGTAAAAATATGGTGATGAAGAAAAATGGTTTTGTTCCTAGAAGACACCAGTTGATGAATAGGAGTGAACAATAATGATATAAGCAACTTACTTTTGAATGATATGGGAGTGGGTGAGTGAGGGAGGGAAGGAAGGAGAGATAGAGAGGGAGCTAGAAAGGGAGAATATGAATGAATATGTATATGGAGAGAGGTTGAGAATAGAGACATGACAAATTCTTACTACATATGGTGTTCTTAGGAAAGATATATAGGTGTTTATTGTGCCATTTTAACTTTTTTGTAACTTTGAAGCATTTAAAAAAAAAGTTAGGGAGACCCCCCCCCCAGCTTTTTGGTACCCGTGATTGAATCCAGAGGCAGTTAATCACTGAGCCACATCTCCAGCCCCTTTTTTTTTTGTATTTTATTTGAAGGCAGGGTTTCACTGAGTTGCTTCAGGTCTGGATAAATTGCTGAGGTTGGCTTTGGATTTGTGATTCTCCTGCCTCAGCCTCCCTAGTTTCTGGGGTTACAGGTTTGCGCCACCATGCCCTGCTGAGATTTTCTTAATATCTGTTCATATGGGTGTCATCTCCACCTCCACCATTTTTCCTGTAAAAGCTGAATATAAGATGGAGAAAAAGGGTAATTGAAATTTATAGTTAATTGCATTTCACTTGGTTAAGTTTTTTCTTGGATATTTTTCAGTAAATTTTAATTTTTCTGCATATTGGAGTTGGTTTAGATCACAGGAATTCATTGGGATTATACATTAGATTATAGACTTCAGGATTTCCTGTGACTGCTAGGAACTGTTGGATGTTGATGGAGAAAGGGTTCTTTAGTCATCAGTTAAAGAGCCACAGTCAAAAGATATAATTATTTTAAAGGTCCTGTGAAGTATATTAATAGAAGAAAACAGCATTTTCCAGACATAATGATACAGTCCTGTCTCCCACAGTGGACAACCCCTGATTTTTACTCTTTGGGTAGTGTTGTTGTGTTCTAAGAATACTCTTTGGGAAATGAAGAGTGTCGTGACTAAATACTTTTGTTTGTAGAATCCAATAATATAATATTTTAAAATTTGGTTGTAGCTTATAAAGATGAATTATACAATTAAAAATGTTGACAGGTCTTGGCCTTATATAATGGAAACAGTGTGCCCTTTGTGTAGTCAGTACCAGAGAAAAGTGGGTACTCTATCAGTAGCTTTGAGGAAGTAACTTACCATCAATGTTTAGATGCCTGAGAAGCATGATCTCCACGCAACCCCCCACAACCCCCTGCCCGGTGGTGGGGATTCAATCTATGACCTTTTCATATGCTAGGCATGTGCTCTATCACTGAATTGTATCCCTAGCCCCAAGTTTTAGATTCCTATAAAATAGAGTAATACTTGATTCACAAGATTCTAATCTGGACTAAATGTGTAGTCTTGTGTATGACTGGAATAGGACTAACCTTGGATTCATTCATGATGTGAGGGTCTTTCTTTTTTTTAAATATTTATTTTTTAGTTGTGGTTGGACACAATACCTTTATTTTATTTATTTATTTTTACGTGGTGCTGAGGATTGAACCCAGGGCCTTGCACATGCTAGGCAAGTGCTCTACCACTGAGCCCCAGCCCCAGCCCGAGGGTCTTTCTTACATCTTGGGGAGCATCTCTTATTGGAACATGTGTCGAACATGTTGGAGCTCACAGACTTTTACTGGAAGGCTGTTAGGCAGATTTCACTTAGTTTTTATAATTAATAACATATGTAAACATAATTGTAAAATTCTCCAAAGAATGATTATTCATATAAATGGATCTCAGAAAAGTAAATTTTCTGTAACTGAAAATGTTTTCTTTTCTAGTTTAAGTATTTTTTGGGGGGAGGGTGGTGGTTTAAAATATTAGTTCCCTACATTATTTATGTGTGTTTTGAATGGCTTTTAGCATTTTCACAATTTATAAATTATTGCATTGTAGCATAGTATGACTCAGAATGCCTTGGCATATGTAGGCCTATACATAGCTTGAGTTCTTGACTGCTATTTATATTTTTTGGTTGTTCCCTTTCTGTTGTTAACTTCTTGCTGCTGTAGGTATGACATTGTATAGAAATATCTCAGTTTCCCCTTTAGTTTTTTAATTTTAAAAAGCCAGAGACTGGGGAAAGTGTAGGGATGGCCCAAATTTTTTAGATTTGGGGAACAAGAAGAAGGAATAAGCAGCTAATGTAGTGTATGAATTTTTTTTTTAAGCATATGGATTTTTCCATACTCTTTGGCTAACACTGGGCAGGATTTTATGTTGCCTAAGCTGGTAGATAAGTAAGATAGTGTTATATTTACAGTGGTTCTTTATTCTAGATGCCCTCACAGAAACAAAAAAAAATTACTTTTTAGATAATATTCCTGTAATATTTAGTATAGCTTTTATCTCATTTGATCCTTTTATCTAATTCTAATTATTTTTTAACATATTGTTGTAGTTTTTCATTTTAAAACCATGAGAATTTTTAAAAGTATCTTTTTTACAGAAACCAACATTTAAAAAATAAATGGCTTTACTTTATTCTTGTTGAGTAGATAATTTAAGTGTATCTACATATTTTAAATTATTTGTTAATAGAACTTTTACACGAAATAGGTAACTTTGGGGGAAAAATTTCTTAGGATTTCTTAGTAGAGCCTAAATCCTGCAAATTTTCACATTTAAACATGCTGGTTATAGCAAAATACAATAGAAGACAAAATTACTCAGGGGTGTGTGTGAATGTGTGTGTGTGTGTGTGTGTGTGTTTATTTAAGTGGGGTGTTGTTATGTTGCACAGGCTGGTCTCAAATTCACAGACTGAAGTGATACACCTTCCTAAACCTCCTGAGTAAATGGAACTATGGGTGCCACCACTATACTTGGCTACTCTGACACATTTTAAAGCTCATTTTTTCTAGGAGTTATGGAAATAATGAGAATCTGCTTCCCAATTACTGCTGTAATTGAGAGGTACACATATTGGTATTACTTTGATTAAGCTTCTGTTGACAAACTATTTTCCTGCAGGCTTGAATGCAAGAAAGATGTAGATAACTTTTTAATGTAATCATAAATTTGTTTAACTCATAAGATACTATAAGGTTGGATTTGATTGATGCATGCTATTTGCAAGTATAGAAATATAAATAAGTGGACCCCATTAATAGGTACAGTTAATGTGTGTTAACTTTTAAAAAGTTAAAAAAAAATATTTCTCTCAATATTTTTAGCTTTTGAAGTGCTTGTTGGCACACCCTTTTAATTTCAGAGACCAGGTCACAGGAGGATTACAAGTACTAGGTCAGCCTCAGCAACTTAGTAAGACCTTCAGCAAGTTTGTGAGATCCTGTCTCAAACAGAAAGGAGTGGGCATAAGGTGGGGCTTAATATACTTAAATTAGGATTCATGGTTGTGGGTGCCCTTTAAATATCACCAATTTAATATGTGAGCATCACAATTTTAACTCTATCCTCAATTCAGTCACAGATTTTTAAAACTTATTGACTGAATTATAGTGTTTGATTAATATAGGAAGAGGGCTTTTTTTCCCCTCCTGAGTACTGGGGATTGAGACCAGGACATTGCACATACTAGGCAAGTGCTTTTCCACTGAGCCACACCCCCAGTTCTAGTAAAATAGGAAGAGTTATTTGTTAATTTTTATGTGGGCTAACTTATTACATTGAAAACAAAGGTGGGTTTTTGTTTTGTTTATTTTATTTGTAATTTCTTTTATTTTAAAAATAAAATGTCAATGTCCTCAGTTTCTGTCAAAATAAATGATATGGGCTGGGGTTGTAGCTCAGTGGTAGAGCACTTGCCTAGCCAGTGTGAGGCCCTGGGTGATGTGATCCTTAGCATCACATAAAAATAAATAAAATAAAAGGTATTGTGTCCAACTACAACTAAAATAAGTATTTTAAAAAAAGATAAATGATACTATGAAACTCAAAACACTGAGAAAAAAATTACTAAAATTTATTATCAAAATTAAAAGTACCATTTTAATGAGAAATTGAAATTGACAATTATTGAGAATCATTCAGTGTTTGGAACTCTAGAATAAATTTTTCCTTAGGGATTGGTAAGAGTATAAAATGGGGCTTTATTTAGTCAGTCATTTGAAAACAATGCCTCAAAAACCATCTGGAAGCTTATGAGTTTTTGTTAGATTTTGTTTTTGTGGTAAGATAAATATGTGCTGTCTAATCTGTGAAGGTGCTAAAGGCAAAGGAAGATGATATCCATACTTTAGAGATGAATTATATTTTTACTGTACTGTGTGTACTGGTGAAATAATATGGCCACTAATAAACCTAATATATAATATCTCAAGAAACTATAATAATTTTCAGTGTAATTATAGTTAATTATAATTATTATAATTTGTACTTTGTAATTAAAAATAAGCTAATAAAATATTACTTGGGGAGATGAATTTACTGAACAGGCAATAATTATTTATAATTAAGCATTTTAATCTTGTGCACATGGCTGCTCCCATTATGCATGAATGACTTCTGTTTTATTTATAATTTCCTCATACTTTTAACTTAGGCAGTTTTATCATCACCTCATTTGTTTAGGGATAAAAATTATTGTATTATTAACCTTGTATGAGTTTAATGTAATTTTTACATGGAATTTTCAAGTGTTTTATGTGGTCACTTGTAACAATGGTAACAACTTCAAAAACATTGGAGGAAAGTTTCCTGAAGTCCAGGTTTGTTTTGTTTTACTATATTTGTGTACTTTTCACAATTGTTAGTCAATAACTTATTTTGGTCATGGCACATCAATATTGAATAGTAATTCCTATGGAGGGATTATGAACTGTGGAGGATGCTAATTAGCATTTTCTTTTCTTGAGATTCATATGGAAAACATTTTTAAGAATATCAGCATTAGTACATCTCTAAGTATTACATTATTTTGATTTAAAATATCTATAAACTTGTTGATTTTTAAAAAGAATGTGGAAGACTCCAAAAGTTGAAGGATATACTTGTTTATTGGTATTCCATTAACAGAGGATTTGATCGAGAGTAGTTAGAATTTCATCTGTGGATTTCTGAGTCAGGCAAGGTAGCATCAGTACTGCCAGTTCACTCCATGTATGACTAAATGAATCTGCACACAATACAAATACACCAGTACTTTTTTAATGTGTGCCAATCCTGTTGTCCGTATATCAAGTTATATATAAGAAGGATGTTGTTGCTGTAAAAATTCATGAATTTAGTTGCAGTGATGGAAATAAAAAGTATTTTCATATTATAGACTTTGTAACTCAAATTTAAAGTTTTTATTTTGATTCTGCTTTTTCCAGAGACTTGGACATTATACTAAATTACTTTTCTTTTCTAAATTATTCTTTCCTAAGTTTCTGTGACTCAGTACATGGCAAACTTATTTGTATACTTTTTCTGAGTCCTTTCTTTTCTGTTATGCCTTATAAGTGGGTTGAATCCACACCCAACTTTGAAGAAATTGTCATCTCGTCTTTTCAGTTTCATATTGACAGAGATGATGAAGTTAGGCAAGTTAACAGGCACTTTTTAAGGAAGTGTGAATGATGAGTTGCTCTTTTCCATTGCCTTTTTCTAAATCTTGTAAGTTTACACAACTTGGTAAAACTATTTCTGTCTTATAAACTATCCTTCCCTGTGATAATACTTCTAAAATTTGTCTTGATGAGAATGTTAGGTTTTGTTACTTTTTTTTAAAAAATGTGCTTGAAGTAAAAATAGTTTACTCTTCCCTTAATAAAACTTTTGTTATTGTTATAGTAATAAAGTAGAGTATAAAATAAGATCTCATAAATTATTAATTACAGGCTTCTTTTAGATATGTTTCCTTAGTGGCGTGAGATCTATTAGTCAGAATAAAACAACAGTTATTTTTGGAAAGCTGTATCAATCCATTAGCAAACACACCTAGGACAGATTCCCTTAGCAACACTCCTTAAGGACACATAAATCCCGTGTTTTCAGTCAAATTTTGTGTCTTTATGGAGGAAATAAGGCTCACAGATGACATTCCTCCCAACAAAAATTTATGTATGTAGGTTTATCTCTAAATAGAATAACCAAAGAGATAGGCCAGCTTCTTGTTTATACAAAACAACTGTGTGGTGATTAGTAGTCTTAATCAGACATACATTATAAATCTTTTTAATAAGTTACTACATGATTCATTATTTTTCAGAGAATAATTTATCTTTTTCAGATACATAATTTTTAGCTTTCTTAATTCCATTCCTTTTTTGTTGTGAAATCGTTTTGTCTGTCAACCAGGAAATATTTATTGAGAACCTACTGTGTGCATGGCCTCAACTAGGTGCTGTGGATAAATGAAATGGTTCTTGATCTTATGGAATTTATAATGTATCTGGAAATGTTAAAAATTCTTGAATAATTAATAATTATAAGTATGTAATTTCTGTGAGGGAGCAATATATGAGGAAGAATTAAAGTGGTCTGGAGAGTTAGTAAAATTTTTGAGGAAGTGATGTTGAAGCTGAAATGGAGGGATGGGATGTGACTCTGTGGTAGAGTGCTTGCTTAGCAAGCATGAGGTCCTGGGTTCAAATCCCAGTACCCTCCTGTTCCCCAGTAAAAGCTGAAATGGAAAGATGAGTGATTATTGGTAGGCTGAAAGAGGAGTCTGACAGTAAGGAATGGATTCTCTTAGAGATAGGAAACAGTACATTAAAAGGCAGAGGAATTGGAAGAAATCCAACATTACAAGAGCTGAGAGGGAAAGAAGGAGAGCAGTATCAAATGAATTTGCAGAATTTGGCAGGGGTCAATTTTCAGTGCAATATAGACCATGCTGAATATATTCAGATTTTATTCCAAGGGCAACTATTAAAGGTTAATAGACTTTAGGGCAGTAGCAAATCAGATTTACATGAAAAAGAATACTCAATCATTGATGTGGACAATAAACTTGATGGGCAAAATGGGGTCATTTATAACCAAATTCAAATAATTTTATAATGAATGGCTTTCATATGTTAAGTCAGTGATTCCCCCCCCCCCTTTTTTTTTTGGCTTGTGGAATTTTCATAACTACATCCATATGCTGTGACCCATGAGGTGAGAATCACTGAGTAAGCGCAACCCTTACTGTTTCAGTGTTAGGAAAATTGAGGCCAAGAGAAGTGACTTATCCTCTGTCCCAAAGATAGTCTATGGAGAGCAAGCAGATTTGAGAAAATCTTTTGAGTTATTTTTACATAATTTATATTAGATTTAGGAGACTGGTATCATGAACTAGAATTTATTTTCTATTAACTGGGGGTTGGGTATTGGATAACAAAATATATGCAGCAGATTCTATATAAAGATATATGGAAGATAATGCTAAATGAAAAAGTATTTTGCAACAGCAACTTTCAGAGCATATTCCACTGATTCCTGGTGGTCCCTGAAATTTTTCCAGTTTTCCTACATGGCCCAAACTATTTTCACTGTATTGTTTAGGGAATAGTGATTAGAAAAATGTCAATACAGATTCAGTTTTGGTTTTCTGAATGTTTTCTGTGTTTCAGTTTTTCAGTTAAACTTAGCAAACATTTATTTTACATCTACTTTTGTAGGTAAGGCCCGGCATTTGGTACCAGGCTTTGAGCCAAATGCACAGAGATAAATGTAACATGGTTCTTGCTTTCCACAGTGCTTCCCAGTCTCCTATGATCATTGAGCACCCATTATACTATGTTTTACAGCAAGGGGATCAAAGTGGCTCATGAAGGATTATTTCTTCAGAGTAACCTGAAGTCCTATTCACTAAGAGGCACAGATCCCATAATGTAAGAGATGTGTTTTTCTGTAGGTATTTTTCAGCCCTTAGTTGAAAAGAGAAAGTTCTCTCGAATCTTTAGTAAGCCGTAGTATCAATTTCTAGATCCTTTTTCATTTTAAAATAACCCCAGCCCCTGCTTTTATAAAAGCAAAGTAAACTTGAGATTGATGGGGTTGGGATGGAGTAACCCTTCTTTATGTGTGTTATGGGCCTGGAAGCTTCATATGATCTCTTTCTCTTAGTAGGCATAGTATTGATCCAAAGAAGGAAGGATTTGTTAGGTCACTCTTATGGTTTAGATGTGAGGTGTGCCCCCTAAAAGCTGTTGTGTTAATGCAGGAATGCTCAGAGGTTAAGTTCTTGGATTGTGAGAGTTGTAATGTAATCAGTTCATGCTAGTTTGAATGACTGAGTGATAACTGTAGACAGGTGGGCTGTGGTTGGAGGAGGTGGGTCAATGGGGGTGCATCTTCCCTGTGGTCCCTTCTTCCACCACTCTCTACTTTCTGATCCTGCCATCAGCTGAGCACTTTTCCTCTCCTGGGTCCTTCCCCCATTATGTGCTGCCTCACCTTGGGTCCAGGGCAACAGAGTTGGCCATCTGTGGACTGAGACTTCTGAAAATTTGAACCACAAGTAAACTTTTACTCCTCTAAGTTGTTCTTGTCTGGTGTTTTGGACACAGCAATGAAAAAGCTAACTAAAACAGTTACCATCCATTTAGAAGTGGAGTTAGGGATTGGAACTCATATCTGGTTCCATTATACCCCATTCCTTCCCCAGTTTACTACATCTTCTTTCAGAATGGATGGTTTGTGTTGATCCTGGTTCAGATTGCATTGTAAGATCCCTTTTGGGTCATGACCAGTAGTTTTTATTAGGGGAAAAAAAAAAGTATAGAAATTGTTAGTGTGTGACAGATAGTACTGTTTCCTGAATTTGTTTTGTTTTGTTTTCATTGGTGTGTTATACACAATAGTGGGATTCATTGTGGCATAGTCATACATGCACATAACATAGTATGATTAATTTCATTCCCTAGTACTGTTACAGGGCATAAGGGTTTCCGTGAAACTGGGGCAGCATGACGACTCCACCTTCAAATCTCAATTATTGCGATCAGGCCAGAAAGATTTCAGACTCAGAGTACCAGGCATGTATTTATTAGGAAAGGGGAAAAGGAAACATTCTCAAGGGACAGAGTGGATCCTCTCAAAGAGGAGAAGGACAGCATGCTTCTTGCACCCTCCATTTTTATTTGGAGACCTAGGGAAGTTTCCAGAGAGTCCTGCTCAGGTGTGCCTCTTGACTTTTGACTGACATCAGACTGAAACATCCCCACTGCTATCATAACGCTAGATTAGTTTGGCCCATTCTGACCAGTTTTAATTAGAACCCGTTTTTATAGATTTTATGGTTAGGGGACATTGTCCTTATCTCCCTGAGTTCTGGGATCTGGTCTGTGTAAGTAACACAAAAGTTCCCCCATTTCAGGGTAATTTGTGTTGGGCTTACCAGCATTTCAGAGCCTGTATTTCTCTTACAGAAAATAGGTAGTTTACTGAATAATATACATATCCTGACTTAAGCCCAGCAGGGCTGCAGGTACATTGCTTTTTAAAAGTGAAAGCTTGTGTGTGGGGGGGTCAGCAAAGTGGGTCCATTTCATAGAATTATTCCCTTAACCACATGTTACCATCACTCATATCTGTCTGTCCCTTAACCTGCCAGTATTTCTCCTTTTTTCCCTCTTCTCCCTTCTTCTGATTTCCTTCCTCTAGCCTACTGGTTTCCCTTCTATTTTTTAAAATTGGTACATTATAATTATTCATAAAAGTTGTTTCCTGAAACTTTAGTTTCAGGCTGTGTGTGTGTGTGTGTGTGTGTGTGTGTGTTTGTGTAAGCATGTGTATATACACACGGAGACTTGGTAAAGTATATTTCCTACTGTGTAAAAAAACACTCTCTTTTTAAGTATAGGTCATGGTTATAAATTCAGCCTTGTGTCTTTTCCCCAGTCTTTGAAAAAAAATCATAATTCTTTCAGTTAGTTATAAGGCAGTACAATGTAGTTGTTTTGAGGAGTGGTTCTAGAGTCAGATTATCTAGGATTGGATCCAGGCTCTGACATTTGCTTTCTGTGTGGCCTTTGATAAGCTATTTGTTGTTTTTGTGCCTCCATTTTGTCTTCTGTAAAATGGGGTTGTGAAAGCATGAATTTAATTTATGTGCCTTAAGTGCCTACAATAATGTCATCACATAGTAGAATTCCACAAAATTAGTTGCTGTTGTTATTGTCATCATTGTTAGTATTATTGGTAAGACTTGTATCTCTTATAGCTAGGATTGTGGACATAACTGCTTTAACAACAGGCTTTTGCAGAAAGAGACTGTTGATTGATTTGGTTAATTTGTTGCAAACTTTTCATTGGCTACAAGAATGCTAACTTTGCTATTAGTTTAATGCAATAACCCCCCTCCCCTTTAAATACTTAGGATGTTATTAGTTAAGGTCACCAAAGATAACTAATAACTAATATATTTATTTAAAAGTTATTGTAGAAAATTGTGAACACGACTCTACCAGGATTTGGCTTGTGAAAAACTGTCTGGCTTTATAGGCTGCTTTAATCCTGGTTAAAGGCCAGCATTGCTAGCTTGTTAAGCAAACATGTATGTTCTGGTCCGCTTTGTTATTGAATGCAAAATATGGACTATACCTAGGTCTGTGTGTGACCAATGTTCTGTGAGAGGTTTGGAGGAAGATGATTGGATGATCAGGAGAGTCTTCATAATAGAAATATTTAAGTTTGGGGTTCAAGGATGAATAGAAGTCTTCCAGAAAGGTGGCTAAAGGAAATAATTCTAGGCACCAGTGTTTTAGAGAATTGTTGTATTTCTAAACTCAAATTGGATCAAGAACCTAGGTATAAGACCAGAGATCCTGTACCAAGTAGCAGAAAAAGTAGCCCCAATCTCCATCATGTCAGCTCGGGAACTGACTTCCTCAATATGATTCCTAAAGCACAAGAAGTAAAATCAAGAATCAATTAAATGGGAGGGTATCAAACTAAAAAGCTTCTTCACAGCAAAGGAAACGAGCAAGAATGTGAAGAGTGAGCCTAGTGAATGGGAGAAAATCTTTGCCACCTGCACCTCAGATAGTGCATTAATCTCCAGGAGATATATAAGGAACTCAAAAAACTTAACACCAAAAACCCCCAATAACCCAATCAATAAATGGACAAAGGAACTGAACAGATACTTCACAGAAGAAATACAATCGATCAACAAATATATGAAAAAATGTTTAACGTCTCTTGCAATTAGAGAAATGGAAATTAAAACTACACTGAGATTTCATCTCATTCCAGTCAGAATGGCAATTATCAAGAATACAAAATAATAATAAATGTTGGCAAGGATGTAGGGAAAAAGGAACACTCATACATTACTGGTAGGACTGCAAATTGGTGCATCCACTCTGGAAAGCAGTGTGGAGATTTCTCAGAAAACTTGGAATGGAACCACCATTTGACCCAGTTATCCCACTCCTTGGCATACACACAAAGAACTTAAAATCAGAATACTACAGGGATACAGCCACATCCATGTTCATAGCAGTTCAATTCACAATAGCTAAGCTATGGAACCAACCTAGGTGCCCTTCAACAGATGAATGGATAAAGAAAATGGGTGCATATATACAATGGAATATTATCGAGCCATAAAGAATAAAATTATGGCATTTGCTGATAAATGGATGGAACTGAGACTATCATGCTAAATGAAATAAGCCAATCCTAAAAAAACAAAGATTCAGTGGTAGAATGCTTGCCTTCTACATGTGAGGCACGGGGTTCTATCCACACAGTACCTCATAAAAATAAATAAATAAAACAAAGGCATTGCGTCCATCTACAAATATATATATATATATATATATATATATATATATATATATATATATCCCAAAAGGCTGAATATTCTCTTTGATATACACACACATGCTGACTCACAATAGGTGTGCATGGGGGTAGTAGTGGAAGTTCACCAGATTGGACAGGCAAATATGGGGGAAGGTTGGGGGATGGGAATGGGAAAGGCACTAGAATGAATTTGAGGGGCTGGGGATATAGTTCAGTTGGTAGAGTGCTTGCCTCACTTGCATGAAGTTCTGGGTTCAATCCTCAGCACCACATTAAAAAAAAAAGGTAGAATGAATTGGACATAACTTTCCTATGTTCGTATATGAATATATGACCAGTGTAACTCCACAACATGTACAACCACAAGAATGGGGAGTTATATTTCTTGTCAAAATACATTCTACTGTCATGTATAATCAAAAAGAACAAATTAAAGAAAAAGAATTATTCTATTTCTTTAAATTATATCTCATGTAATTAGCCATATTTTATAGTGAATAATTAACTACATTTTGTTATGATGGTTATTGATAAAGTACATTTCTGCTTATAGAATTGTACTGTGTGCCTTTCCCTTTCTTCTCTTCTTGAAGGACCTTAGCTTTTGATAGCAGGCACTGCCTGATGGCAGCTGCTGAAATTGCAGGCAATAAATGCATTGGAAAACTCACATGACAGAAAACTCCAGTTTTTTAACAGAATAACTAAGTATGATGTGGTAATATGATTAAATCTTTTTTGTAGAATCCTCAGTGCTTATATTAATAATTAGTGACACACAGTTATAAGCATTAAATGAATTTTATCTTATTCCCACTTTTGACACACAATGTCCTGATGATATAAATGTAAGATAGGAAATTCTCAAAGTTCTAGATTTCCAAACAAATTCTCAAGGTTATCAAGTTACAAGTTAATGCTATTTTCCACAGCTCTTGTATTTTATTATTATTATGTTCTTATTATATTTTCTTGTCATTTGTAATTATAATGTAATATAACAACATTATAGAAACCTTGGACAATTCAGCGGATCAAGTTCTCAGCCATGATTTCCCGTTTCTAATAGAACTAATGTTTTCAGGGGAGGCAGTGCCTTGGAGTATTTCAATATGCATCTGAGTATGCTACAATTATAATGTACATAAAATTTTACATTTACCTTAACCTACTGTAATGTAGTTTGATATATATTATAGTGATATAGCTTCTGGTTCATAATGCAGGTTAAGTATCCCTAATCTGAAAATCTAAAATATGAAATGCTCAAGAAACTTTTTGAGGGCTGAACTGATGCCACAAGTGGAAAATTCCACACTTCACCTCATTTGAAACTTTGTTTCATGTACAAAATTACTAAAACTATTGTATAAAATTGCCTTTCAGTGTGTAAGGTGTATGTGAAACAAATGAGGATATTAAAATAGGGTAATTTTATAAAATTGATCCAGTGACTGGGGTGAGACTATTGTGGTAGGTAGGAACCAATTGCTAACTGCTTTAGACTTGAGTCCCCTCCCCAAATAATATCATTTATATGAAAATACATTATCAGCAAAAATCCAAAATTCAAAACATTCTAGTCTCAAGCATTTTGGATAAGGGATATACAACCTGTATTGTTTTATGTATCATAATTACCAAGTCATTCTGTTATTTATTTTTTCTATTATTTGTAATGTTGTGTAAAATATTTTTATGGATGCAACTTGTTCTATATTTTGGATTTTTCTTTTAAAGCATATTGATTGAAAATTGACTACAAATGGACACAGAAATATATTTGAGGGGAAAAAATAAGAATATCACTCTAGAAAGAATGACTTTTTGTGCAGAAAATCTTTAACTGAATTATATGATTTGGCCAGTTCTGTGATAGCCAGTACCATCCAGTTTTTATTTTATATGGCAGATCAGGGGACTGGGTAGACAGACTAGGAAGTCCTTTAACTTAACTGTTCTGAACATGAATTTTTTTTTTTTTTTTTTGATAAACAAGTTTACTGACTGTTAGAAAAAAATTAAATTATTTGGTTGCTCTTCTAGCACTTTTAGTTGAAATCTTTAATTTATATATTTAAATTATAATAAGCATATACAAATATCATCTTCATATTCAGTGATATTTCTTTTAGAGGCCCTTGATTTTAAGCAAACTTACCAATATTGTTTGAAATAACACATGTTTTATTTATCAACACATTTTTCAATAGAGCTCTATTTCTTTTAATGATATTTTAATTGATCTTAGGATTTTTTTTTTTTTTAATTTTTTATTGTTTGCTGTTCAAAACATTACATAATTCTTGATATATCATATTTCACACTTTGATTCAAGTGGGTTATGAGCTCCCATTTTTACCCCATATACAGATTGCAGAACCACATCAGTTACACATCCATCGATTTACATATTGCCATACTAGTGTCTGTTGTGTTCTGCTGCCTTTCCTATCCTCTACTATCCCCCCTCCCCTCCCCTCCCCTCGCCTCTTCTCTCTCTGCCCCCTCTACTGACATTCATTTGTCCCCCTTGTATTATTTTTCCCTTTCTCCTCACTTCCTCTTGTATGTACTTTTGTATAACTCTGAGGGTCTCCTTCCATTTCCATGCAATTTCCCTTCTCTCTCCCTTTCCCTCCCACCTCTCATCCCTGTTTAATGTTAATCTTCTTCTCCTGCTCTTCCACCCTACTCTGTTCTTAGTTACTCTCCTTATATCAAAGAAAACATTTGGCATTTGTTTTTTAGGGATTGGCTAGCTTCACTTAGCATAATCTGCTCTAATGCCATCCATTTCCCTGTAAATTCTATGATTTTGTCATTTTTTAATGCAGAGTAATACTCCATTGTGTATAAATGCCACATTTTTTTTATCCATTCATCTATTGAAGGGCATCTAGGTTGGTTCCACAGTCTTGCTACTGTGAATTGTGCTGCTATGAACATCGATGTAGCAGTGTCCCTGTAGCATGCTCTTTTTAGGTCTTTAGGGAATAGACCGAGAAGGGGAATAGCTGGGTCAAATGGTGGCTCCATTCCCAGCTTTCCAAGAAATCTCCATACTGCTTTCCAAATTGGCTGCACCAATTTGCAGTCCCACCAGCAATGTACAAGTGTACCCTTTTCCCCACATCCTCGCCAGCACTTGTTGTTGTTTGACTTCATAATGGCTGCCAATCTAACTGGAGTGAGATGGTATCTTAGGGTGGTTTTGATTTGCATTTCTCTGACTGCTAGAGATGGTGAGCATTTTTCCATGTACTTGTTGATTGATTGTATGTCCTCCTCTGAGAAGTGTCTGTTCAGGTCCTTGGCCCATTTGTTGATTGGGTTGTTTGTTCTCTTATTGTCTAATTTTTTGAGTTCTTTGTATACTCTGGATATTAGGGCTCTATCTGAAGTGTGAGGAGTAAAGATTTGTTCCCAGGATGTAGGCTCTCTATTTACCTCTCTTATTGTATCTTTTGCTGAGAAAAAACTTTTTAGTTTGAGTAAGTCCCATTTGTTGATTCTAGTTATTAACTTTTGTGCTATGGGTGTCCTATTGAGGAATTTGGAGCCCGACCCCACAGTATGTAGATCGTAGCCAACTTTTTCTTCTGCGTGTCTCTGATTTGATATCAAGCTCCTTGATCCATTTTGAATTAACTTTTTTTTTTTTTTTTTTTTTATTGTTGGCTGTTCAAAACATTACATAGTTCTTGATATATCATATTTCACAATTTGATTCAAGTGGGTTATGAGCTCCCATTTTTACCCCATATACAGATTGCAGAATCACATCAGTTACACATCCATTGATTTACATATTGCCATACTAGTGTCTGTTGTATTCTGCTGCCTTTCCTATCCTCTACTATCACCCCTCCCCTCCCCTCCCCTCCCCTCTTCTCTCTCTGCCCCCTCTACTGACATTCGTTTGTCCCCCTTGTATTATTTTTCCCCTTCCCCTCACTTCCTCTTGTATGTACTTTTGTATAACTCTGAGGGTCTCCTTCCGTTTCCATGCATTTTCCCTTCTCTCTCCCTTTCCCTCCCACCTCTCATCCCTGTTTAATGTTAATCTTCTTCTCATGCTCTTCGACCCTACTCTGTTCTTAGTTACTCTCCTTATATCAAAGAAGACATTTGGCATTTGTTTTTTAGGGATTGGCTAGCTTCACTTAGCATAATCTGCTCTAATGCCATCCATTTCCCTGTAAATTCTATGATTTTGTCATTTTTTAATGCAGAGTAATACTCCATTGTGTATAAATGCCACATTTTTTTTATCCATTCATCCATTGAAGGGCATCTAGGTTGGTTCCACAGTCTAGCTATTGTGAATTGTGCTGCTATGAACATCGATGTAGCCGTGTCCCTGTAGCATGCTCTTTTTAGGTCTTTAGGGAATAGACCGAGAAGGGGAATAGCTGGGTCAAATGGTGGCTCCATTCCCAGCTTTCCAAGAAATCTCCATACTGCTTTCCAAATTGGCTGCACCAATTTGCAGTCCCACCAGCAATGTACAAGTGTACCCTTTTCCCCACATCCTCGCCAGCACTTGTTGTTGTTTGACTTCATAATGGCTGCCAATCTAACTGGAGTGAGATGGTATCTTAGGGTGGTTTTGATTTGCATTTCTCTGACTGCTAGAGATGGTGAGCATTTTTCCATGTACTTGTTGATTGATTGTATGTCCTCCTCTGAGAAGTGTCTGTTCAGGTCCTTGGCCCATTTGTTGATTGGGTTGTTTGTTCTCTTATTGTCTAATTTTTTGAGTTCTTTGTATACTCTGGATATTAGGGCTCTATCTGAAGTGTGAGGAGTAAAGATTTGTTCCCAGGATGTAGGCTCTCTATTTACCTCTCTTATTGTATCTTTTGCTGAGAAAAAACTTTTTAGTTTGAGTAAGTCCCATTTGTTGATTCTAGTTATTAACTTTTGTGCTATGGGTGTCCTATTGAGGAATTTGGAGCCCGACCCCACAGTATGTAGATCGTAGCCAACTTTTTCTTCTATCAGACAGCGTGTCTCTGATTTGATATCAAGCTCCTTGATCCATTTTGAATTAACTTTTGTGCATGGCAAGAGAAAGGGATTCAGTTTCATTTTGTTGCATATGGATTTCCAGTTTTCCCAGCACCATTTGTTGAAGATGCTATCCTTCCTCCATTGCATGCTTTTAGACCCTTTATCAAATATAAGATAGTTGTAGTTTTGTGGATTGGTTTCTGTGTCCTCTATTCTGTACCATTGGTCCACCCGCCTGTTTTGGTACCAGTACCATGCTGTTTTTGTTACTATTGCTCTGTAATATAGTTTGAAGTCTGGTATCGCTATACCGCCTGACTCACATTTCCTGCTTAGCATTGTTTTTGCTATTCTGGGTCTTTTATTTTTCCATATGAATTTCATGATTGCTTTCTCTATTTCTACAAGAAATGCCATTGGGATTTTGATTGGCATTGCATTAAACCTATAGAGAACTTTTGGTAATATCGCCATTTTGATGATGTTAGTTCTGCCTATCCATGAACAGGGTATATTTTTCCATCTTCTAAGATCTTCTTCTATTTCTCTCTTTAGGGTTCTGTAGTTTTCATTGTATAAGTCTTTCACCTCTTTTGTTAGGTTGATTCCCAAGTATTTTATTTTTTTTGAAGATATTGTGAATGGAGTGGTTGTCCTCATTTCCATTTCAGAGGATTTGTCGCTGATATACAGGAATGCCTTTGATTTATGCGTGTTGATTTTATATCCTGCCACTTTGCTGAATTCATTTATTAGCTCTAATAGTTTCTTTGTAGACCCTTTTGGGTCTGCTAGGTATAGAATCATGTCATCTGCAAATAGTGATAATTTAAGTTCTTCTTTTCCTATTTTGATACCTTTAATTTCTTTCGTCTGTCTAATTCCTCTGGCCAGTGTTTCGAGAACTATGTTGAACAGAAGTGGTGAGAGAGGGCATCCCTGTCTTGTTCCAGATTTTAGAGGGAATGCCTTCGATTTTTCTCCATTCAGTATGATGCTAGCCTGAGGCTTAGCATAGATTGCTTTTACAATATTGAGGTATGTTCCTGTTATCCCTAGTTTTTCTAGAGTTTTGAACATAAAGGGATGCTGTACTTTGTCGAATGCTTTTTCCGCATCTATCGAGATGATCATATGGTTCTTATTTTTAAGTCTATTGATGTGGTGAATAACATTTATTGATTTCCGTATATTGAACCAGCCTTGCATCCCAGGGATGAATCCTACTTGATCATGGTGCACAATTTTTTTGATATGTTTTTGTATCCGAGTGGCCAGAATTTTATTGAGGATTTTTGCATCTAGGTTCATTAGAGATATTGGTCTGTAGTTTTCTTTCTTTGAAGTGTCTTTGTCTGGTTTAGGTATCAGGGTGATGTTGGCCTCGTAGAATGAATTTGGAAGTTCTCCCTCTTTTTCTATTTCCCGAAGTAGCTTGAAAAGTATTGGTATTAGTTCCTCTTTAAAGGTTTTGTAAAACTCTGCTGTATACCCATCCGGTCCTGGGCTTTTCTTAGTTGGTAGTCTTTTGATGGTTTCTTCTATTTCCTCAATTGATATTGGTCTGTTTAGGTTGTCTATATCCTCCTGACTCAATCTGGGCAGATCATATGACTTAAGAAATTTATCTATGCCTTCACTATCTTCTAATTTATTGGAGTATAAGGATTCAAAATAATTTTTGATTATCTTCTGTATTTCTGAAGTGTCTGTTGTGATATTGCCTCTTTCATCCCGTATGTTAGTGATTTGAGTTCTCTCTCTTCTTCTCTTCGCTAGCATGGCTAAGGGTCTGTCGATTTTGTTTATTTTTTCAAAGAACCAACTTTTAGTTTTGTCAATTTTTTCAATTGTTTCTTTTGTTTCGATTTCATTAATTTCAGCTCTGATTTTAATTATTTCTTGCCTTCTACTTCTTTTGCTGTTGTTTTGCTCTTCTTTTTCTAGGATTTTGAGATGAAGTATGAGATCATTTATTTGTTGGTTTTTTCTTTTTTTAAGGAATGAACTCCAAGCAATGAATTTTCCTCTTAGAACTGCTTTCAATGTGTCCCATAGATTCCAATATGTTGTGTCTGTGTTTTCATTAATCTCTAAGAATTTTTTAATTTCCTCCTTGATGTCTTCTATAACCCACTGATCATTCAGTAACCTATTGTTCATTCTCCAAGTGATGTATTCTTTTTCCTTCCTTCTTTTATCGTTGATTTTCAGTTCCATTCCATTATGATCAGATAGGATGCATGGTATTATCTCTACTCCTTTGTATTGTCTAAGAGTTTCCCTGTGACATAATATATGATCTATTTTTGAGAAGGATCCATGTGCTGCTGAGAAAAAAGTGTAACTGCTTGATGTTGGGTGGTATATTCTATATATGTCAATTAACTCTAGGTTATTAATTGTGTTATTGAGTTCTATAGTTTCCTTATTCAACTTTTGTTTGGAAGATCTGTCCAGTGGTGATAGAGGTGTGTTGAAGTCTCCCATGATTATTGTATGGTGGTCTATTAGACTCTTGAACTTGAGAAGAGTTTGTTTGATGAACATAGCTGCACCATTGTTTGGGGCATATATATTTATGATTGTTATGTCTTGTTGGTGTATGGTTCCCTTGAGCAGTATGTAGTGTCCCTCTTTATCCCTTTTGACTAACTTTGGCTTAAAATCTATTTTATTTGATATGAGTATGGATACTCCTGCTTGTTTCCGAAGTCCATATGAGTGATATGATTTTTCCCAACCTTTCACCTTCAGCCTATGTATGTCTTTTCCTATCAAATGCGTCTCCTGTAGGCAGCATATTGTTGGGTCTTGTTTTGTGATCCATTCTACTAGCCTGTGTCTCTTGATTGGTGAGTTTAAGCCATTAACATTTAGGGTTATTATTGAGATATGGGTTGTTCTTCCAGCCATATTTGTTTATTTCTGTTACTAAACATGGTTTGTTTTCCACTTTGATTATTTTCCCCCCTTTAGTGTCCTACCTCCCACTGTTGGTTTTCATTGTTATTTTCCATTTCCTCTTCCTGTAATGTTTTGCCAAGGATGTTTTGAAGAGATGGTTTTCTAGCTGCAAATTCTTTTAACTTTTGTTTATCGTGGAAGGTTTTAATTTCATCTTCCATCCTGAAGCTTAATTTCGCTGGAAACACAATTCTTGGTTGGAACCCATTTTCTTTCAGTGTTTGAAATATGTTATTCCAGGATCTTCTAGCTTTCAGAGTCTGTGTTGAAAGATCAGCTGTTATCCTGATTGGCTTACCCCTAAATGTGATCTGCTTCCTTTCTCTTGTAGCTTTTAAAATTCTCTCCTTATTCTGTATGTTGGGCATCTTCATTATAATGTGTCTAGGTGTGGGTCTCTTATGATTTTGCACATTCGGCGTCCTATAGGCTTCTAGGATTTGGGGTTCTGTCTCATTCTTCAAGTCTGGGAAGTTTTCTCGAATTATTTCATTAAATAGATTGCTCATTCCTTTGGTTTGAAACTCTGTTCCTTCCTGTATCCCAATGACTCTTAAATTTGGTCTCTTGATGTTATCCCATATTTCTTGGATGTTCTGCTCATGGTTTCTTAACAGTCTTGCTGAGCTATCTATGTTCTTTTCAAGTTGAAATACTTTATCTTCATTGTCTGATGTTCTGTCTTCTAAGTGTTCTACTCTGCTGGTAGTATTCTCAATTGAGTTTTTAAGTTGGCTTATTGCTTCCTGCATTTCTAGGATTTCTGTTTGTTTGTTTTTTATAACCTCTATTTCCCTGTATAGTTGATCTTTTGCTTCTTGGATTTGTTTATGTAATTCATTGTTGAAGTGATCTTTCATTGTCTGATTTTGCTGTCTGATGTCTTCCTTGAGACTCCAGATCATCTGAAGCATGTATATCCTGAATTCTTTATCTGACATTCCATCAGCTGCAGCTATTACCTCTTCTAACGTTGAGTTGACCTGCAATGCTTGTGGTCCTTTCTTTCCTTGTCTCTTCATACTGTTTGCATTCCTTTCTTCTTGGTGAAACTGTTGTGCTATTGAATTTTCCCCCTATATATTTATATTGGTCTTGTATAGTTGCAAAGTCTCCCTCGCAGGCGCGGGCGGCGGCTCTGCCCCTCCTCCAATTGGGGCAATGTGCCTACCACGCCGGCAGGCCGCTGGGCCTGCTCTGCCAGTCGGTAGCAGGTCCGCCGACCTTGCAGGCGCGGGCGGCGTCTCTGTCCCTCTGCGGGCCGCTAGGCTTGTTCTGTCGGTGGTCGCAGTTCTGCCTACTTTGCAGGCGCAGGCAGCGGCACTGCCCCTCTGCAGGCCTCTGGGGCTGTACTGCCAGTGGGTTGCAGGTCCGCCTACTTTGCAGGCGTGGGGGGGGGCGGCTCTACCCTTCCTCAGGCCACTGGGCCTGTTCTGTCTCTCGGTTGCAGGTCTGACCTGTTCTGGTGGTGGTCTCAGTTCCGACTACCTTGCAGGCGCGGGGGGGAGGGGGCGGCTCTGCCTCTCAGCAGGCCGCTGCTCCTCTTCTGCCGGTGGGTCGCAGGCCCGCCTACCTTGCAGGAGTGATTGGAAGCTCTGTCCCGCCACGGGCCACTGGGCCTTTTCTGTCGGTGGTCACCCTTCCCCTACCTGGCAGGCGAGGGGGGTGGGGGGCGGCTCTGCCCCTCAGCAGGCCGCTGGGCCTGCTCTGTGTTTGGTCCCAGTTCCCTCTACTATGCCGGCGCAGGGGGAGGGGGCGGCTCAGCCTCTCAGCAGGCGGCTGCTCCTCTTCTGCCGGTGGGTCGCAGGCCCGCCTACCTTGCAGGAGTGATTGGAAGCTCTGTCCCGCCGGGGGCCACTGGGCCTTTTCTGTCGGTGGTCACCCTTCCCCTACCTGGCAGGCGAGGGGGGTGGGGGGCGGCTCTGCCCCTCAGCAGGCTGCTGGGCCTGCTCTGTGTTTGGTCCCAGTTCCCTCTACTATGCCGGCGCAGGGGGAGCGGGCGGCTCAGCCTCTCAGCAGGCGGCTGCTCCTCTTCTGCCGGTGGGTCGCAGGCCCGCCTACCTTGCAGGAGTGATTGGAAGCTCTGTCCCGCCGGGGGCCACTGGGCCTTTTCTGTCGGTGGTCACCCTTCCCCTACCTGGCAGGCGAGGGGGGTGGGGGGCGGCTCTGCCCCTCAGCAGGCCGCTGGGCCTGCTCTGTGTCTGGTCCCAGTTCCCTCTACTATGCCGGCGCAGGGGGAGGGGGCGGCTCAGCCTCTCAGCAGGCGGCTGCTCCTCTTCTGCCGGTGGGTCGCAGGCCCGCCTACCTTGCAGGAGTGATTGGAAGCTCTGTCCCGCCGGGGGCCACTGGGCCTTTTCTGTCGGTGGTCACCCTTCCCCTACCTGGCAGGCGAGGGGGGTGGGGGGCGGCTCTGCCCCTCAGCAGGCCGCTGGGCCTGCTCTGTGTCTGGTCCCAGTTCCCTCTACTATGCCGGCGCAGGGGGAGGGGGCGGCTCAGCCTCTCAGCAGGCGGCTGCTCCTCTTCTGCCGGTGGGTCGCAGGCCCGCCTACCTTGCAGGAGTGATTGGAAGCTCTGTCCCGCCGCGGGCCACTGGGCCTTTTCTGTCGGTGGTCACCCTTCCCCTACCTGGCAGGCGAGGGGGGTGGGGGGCGGCTCTGCCCCTCAGCAGGCCGCTGGGCCTGCTCTGTGTTTGGTCCCAGTTCCCTCTACTGTGCCGGCGCAGGGGGAGCGGGTGGCTCAGCCTCTCAGCAGGCGGCTGCTCCTCTTCTGCCGGTGGGTCGCAGGCCCGCCTACCTTGCAGGAGTGATTGGAAGCTCTGTCCCGCCGGGGGCCACTGGGCCTTTTCTGTCGGTGGTCACCCTTCCCCTACCTGGCAGGCGAGGGGGGTGGGGGGCGGCTCTGCCCCTCAGCAGGCCGCTGGGCCTGCTCTGTGTCTGGTCCCAGTTCCCTCTACTATCGATCTTAGGATTTTAGTTAGGTGTTATCTGTTTTTAGTTAACCTGTTAATATTCCTTTTAACCAGGCAAGATGTACTGAGGAAATGGAAAATTAAATAGGGATTAGTTTTTTATAGAGAAGAATGAGCTGGTTGTTCTCAGCAGGAGCCAATGGAGCCCATATCTAGGTGGTGATAATGAAATTTGAGTCAAAGTAAATTCCTTTATGTGGATGGTATTCAAACTTAAGAATGTTGTGTTGATTACTGGTACACTAAAACCTATCTATATATAACAGTATAGGAGGTGCCCCAGAAAGTCAATTGTGTAAAATGTGGGAGGATATTAAAATAGGGTAATTTTATAAAATTGATCCAGTGACTGGGGTGAGCCTATTGTGGTAGGTGGGAACCAATTGCTAACTGCTTTATATTCAAATTAATGTTAAGAAAGAGCACATTATCAAAAATATTCTCTGGATTTAATATTTTTATATCCTGAGATTTTGTTTTTAGGCACAAGCTGAGTAACATTCCAAAGAAAAGATTAGCTCTATTGAATTGATTCAGTCTAGTGGTACTTGTATATGAAATGAAATGTGTGGTCAGCCATCATAAAAGGATTTTAGCTATTGTTTCAGAATAGCAAAACTACTACTTGACATTTATGAAGGTCATTAAAAAAAAGCATTTAATACATTCACTGATGTTAAGGACCACCCAAGTAGCTTTTGTAATTGATGCTGATGGCCCTAAAGAGCATTGGCACAAACCCTGAATAGATCCACTGTAAGCTTACCAAATATGGGCTATTTATTTTTCCTAGAGAGTTTATTGGAGACCAGGACTTGTGTAAAGCACTGTTTTTGTATGAGGGTAATAGCCAATGTTTTCAAGCTCTTCTATTTGTGAAATGCATTCTTGTAAACACTTTATATTAACTCATTTAATACTTTAACAAGACAAGCTAGGCATTTGCCAAGATCCTATTTTCTTCTCTTTCTCTCACTTGCCTTTTCTATAAGAATCTGAAGTCCTTACTTTGTTCTGGGTACATTGTAGCAAAGGGTGGGAGGTGCTAACATTATTGGTGGTAAGAGGAGAGTTTCAATGTTGTAGCAGAGTTGGTGATGAATCTTTGATAACTACAGTTTCAAATGTTAGACATCATCTAGTAACATTTTCTTTTGATTCATGGTAATTCTAAATATTTAGTTAAATATTTCACTAAATACTGTACTGAGATATATGAAATGAACATAATATTAAATTTATTTTATTAAAGAATATTGTATTTCCAACAAGAATTAACATCTCGACATTTGCTTTAAATATGCCAATTACTTTCACTATTCCGTTTCATTACTAGTAACATTCTACAAGAATTTCATTGTTTTTAGATGTAAAGAAAGCCCTTTGGACACCTTTAAAAGAAGAATCAGATATTTGTTTAGGAATACTTACTGTGATGTCATCTGTCAGTTTTCTGGCATAATTTGCAGATTGGTTTTTAACAATACTAAATTACATGTAATTTAATTTTGACTCAGCACATTTAACTGGGAACCTTTGCCTGCAGTAGGCCGGTGTTGGGCCTGGCCTTCGGGAGCACTCCGGATCCCTCATTCTTTTCCCCATTCTCATTGTTCTGATAATTCTGCTGGTAATTGCGTGGAGGACCCCTACCACGTGGGTATAGTCTGTAATGGTTACTGTCTGCTGCAGATTTACTGCCTCGAACTGGAACTCCACCAGGGCCTGTAACATTTGCTGCCTCTGCACCCTTTTCTCCTTCAACAACACAAAATGCCATAGTCTCTCCATCTCCTACACTGTGAAGGTACTTCCTGCAGTTTATATTCTTGATGGCAATCTGGTATACAAATACACCTTCTTGGTGTCATTCCTGTTGATGAAACCATATCTGTTTCTTACATGGAACCATTTTACTGTCCTTCCCCTCCCTCCCTCCCTCCCTCCCTCCCTCTCTCTCTCTCTCTCTGTTTTTGGGTCCTAGTGCCTCCTGTATTTGAATGTCATTCTCATTGTCAAGGTTGTAAATTTTTCAGTTATTATTTCCCCAAAGAGGTTATTCATGCCATTAACTGCATCTCACAACCCTTTTCAATTCCAGTGATTCTTAGATTTTGTTTCATAATGTTGTCTCAGACTTCTTGTATATTTTGGTCATGTTATTATTTTCTTTTCTTTAATGCTTCCTGAATATTCAAGGTCAGCCACTTTGACTTTCTGCTCTGATTATTTTTGTCTTCAGCACAGTCTTTTATATTTGAGAAACATTCCATTTTATTTTAAAATTTGATTTATTGTGTCTTTCATTTCTACAAACTTTTGTTTGGTTATTTTTCAATGTCTCTATCTCCTTATTAAATTTCTCATTCTTATCCTTATTCCTTATTTTTTAATGTTCTCTTGGAATTCACTGATCATTTTTTGAATTCTTTATCTGATATTTCATCTACTTTAATATTGGAGTCAGTTACTGGTGAATTATGAACTTCAGGAGGTGTCATGTTACCTTGTCCTCCCGCTCCCATATTTCTCGTATTCCTGTATTGGGTTCTGTGCATCTTTTGGGATAGATTTCTCTTTCACTGTTATGTGTGAGCCATTTTAGGACACATCCTTTCCAGGCCAAAGTGTTTTAGGGTATCAGGTTGTTGTGAAATTTTCAATATTTTCTGAAATAGTTTTGAAGCTTAGTTTCCTTACTATTTCTTTGTAATGATTAGTGTATTTTTATGCAGTTTATATTGTGTACAGTTTAAGCTGAATGTGGTGGCATTTGCCTATAATTTCAACTAATTAGGAGGCTGAAGCAGGAGGATTACAAGTTCTAGGACAGCCTCAGCAACCTAGTGAGACCCTGTCTCAAAATAAAATAAAACGAGCTGTGGCTCAGAGGTAGAACACCTTTGGATTCAATCCCCAGCACCACCCTCCCCAGATGTACAGTTTATAAGTTATGAAGTATACTTTTCCAAGACTCCTACTTTAAAGTCAAATATGCCTGGTAAGCTGAATATAGGTTATTATTTGATTTCAACTTTTCCTTCTTATTTTTGTGCTCTATCAGATGTTTAAAATACATTTACCTTTGCTGACCATAATTTACATTTTAAAATTACTATTGGTTCTTACAGTAATTTATTCAAATATCGTAGCTACATATCTTAAATTATATATGAACCTGTCTGTGTTTCATGATAGGCATTATAAAGAACAGAGATTTGGCCTAGGCATTATAAAGAACAGAGATTTTCCCTATTTTTAGAACCTCTGTGACAATTGAAGTTACTGGGCCTTCCCTAGACATCCCACCATTTACTCATTTTATTACATAAACAGAGCTTATGGAAGCCAATATGAAGACAAAAAATGTAAGTGAAAGCAGTCAGGCACTTACATTGGTTGAAGCCAGTCACATGATAAATCTATGACTGATAGCCTTATGTGATAAGTAAGATGTTACCACTATTGCTTCTATTGTATTTTTTATTTTTTAATTCTGTAAGGCAAAACTCTCAGGAGGATGGTTATGATACGCTATTATAGACTCCATGTCTCACATCATTGGTTTTATAGGAGCAAAATCATTAGTAAATAAAGCCTGTGGTACAACACTTTAGAAATTTCTAATTCTTTCATTTCCCTTAACATTATGTCTTTAAATGATTTTTTAAGTATCCTGAAGAAATATTTTGTACTTCTTGGTACTCTCTCTGGCTTTTCTCAAAAGTGCTAGAAAAGTATAACTAATTGATTCGAAAAACTGAGGGATAAGATTATTGTTGTCATAGGTGAGCACTCCTAGCTACTCAGAAAACTGAAGCTGGAGGTTCACTTTAGCCGATGCATTCCAGACCAGCCTGGGCAGCATAATGAAATCTTGTCAAAAAAATGTTTTTAAAAATTATTATGGTCAACCTGTAAATCCATGTTTTTAAATTCTTTTTGAAATAATATTTTTCTCACTGATTTATATCACAGAGATGGCAAACACTATGCTAAAAACAACTTTAATTAAAGTTACATAAAATGTTTGTATGTGATACTTGGTCAAAACATACAGAAGCAACAGATAGGGTTAGTCACTTAGTTCTCTAGAATCAGAAAGAATTCATTTTGACAACTGTTGTGTTGGCATGGTGCTAAGGCTTGTTTTATCTGCAACAAGGACAAGATCTGCTGTAGGAGGGTCTCAGCAGTGTCAAATCATTATGAGGTTTATTTTTATAAGATAGGTCTCATTTTATTGGCAAAGCTCAATCTTCTGGTGGGTAGAAAATGTTTTATTTTAGTTAATATTATGATATATTGCTCTTTTATTAATAAACTAGAAAAGCTATCTTTGTTGCTTTAACATAAAGATAGCATCTGAAGTTGTAAATGTATTTGCTATTTACAAGTATAAAAATTATTTTATCTCTAGATGTTCTGATGGGAGCAAGTGCTCAAGGATTCATATTTTGATGTGAACCATTGATGTGTATTCATCTTCTGGCTGTACTGTTCCTACTGGGAAGATGTTTTCTTGCTAATATTTAGCACTAAAAATTTGACAGTGAACCCTCTTTAAACATGCTTTTTGAGTTTTGTTGCTTTGTTTCATTTAAAATTGAGCATTAAGGGATTGTATTTTTTTAGTTATAAGCCTGCCAATATGTCTGTCTAGAGGTCTGTTGCCATTGTTGTCTTCAGTGAAATTTTTGTCCCCAGAAAAGACTACAGTTTTTTTTCTAACAGATTGATTTGGTGTAGTGTATTCTTGGTTATCAAAAATACTCATGTAGCATTGGGATTTTGAATTGGTGAATATTCATGATGTGTGGAAAAACACAATACACACTATAGTCTCAGTAACACAAATGGGATGTAGTTTATATATATGCACAACCTGGAAGGACACTTGCTGCTTGTGGCTGGATGACTTTGGTCTTTGCTTGTGTTTTTCTGTTTCCTGTAATGCACACATTAACTTTTAAAAAATAAAAGCTATTTTAAAAACCTATAAAAATTATTTCATCTATTAGTGAGGGAAAGGAAGAAAGAACTTGTGGATTTAGGGAATCAAGACTGAAGGAAGCAGTGATAAATGGAAAAGAAACATTTGAAGGGACAAGGCAAGCACTCCATCTGCCCACTGTGTAAGGCACCCAAGATGCACTCATAGTTCTGTGTAAGGCCCCAAGATGCACTCTACATATGACACTGATGCTGGTTCAAATTTTGTGTAGTTAAGTGGAAATTTTTCTTTGTTCTTGAAAATAACACTCTAGAAAAATCAGAAGACTTGGGTTTGAAATTTGCAAGTTCAATGACTTTGAGGCCTAATTACCTCATCAATCAAGTGGAGGTAAGTTAGATTGTTTTGGAAGCAAGCTTTGCTCTTTAGACCAGAGATAGAAATTATTCCACTTCCTTTTTAAAGATGAAATTGTGAGACTTCCATTGATAGAGCAGATAAATACATTCCCTCCATGTTACAGTTTATCTGTCTGGGAACAGATAAAATTTGTGATACAAAAGTAAGGCTGTTTGTTTGACTTGTTATAGTTTTCACCTTTTTTTTTAGAGAGAGAGAGAGAATTTTTTTTAATATTTATTTTTTAGTTATCGGCGGACACAACATCTTTTTTTGTATGTGGTGCTGAGGATCGAACCCGGGCCGCACGCATGCCAGGCGAGCGCGCTACCGCTTGAGCCACATCCCCAGCCCAATATAGTTTTCACTTTTTACCTTGGGATATTTCTGAATTATGGTTTTAGAAAAGATTTTTTTATTTATTAGTTGATGTATGTAAGTGCTGCTTATGTTTTATGCATAAACATTTGCTTAACTCATGTAGTTAGATTTAAATACAAATTTTTTAAGTCTTTTTAACAGCATCCTCATAAAACTAAACCATTTTGTATAACAGCATAAGATGATGATTTTATAGATCTTGTCCTTTGTTGATATCCTGGTAGTGACTTAGATATTATAGGGTAGTAATAAGAGAGAACTGTTAATACAACTATAGTTTTGGTGAATTTGATATTTTGTAGCAAGCATACAGTTAAGGAAGAATTAATTGTGCTGTTTGTCAACAGAATTCAGAGATCTTTCTCTGAATACATAAAACTCTAAAATCTAAATAAAAGTTTCAAAGCAATTTATAACTTTGACAAAGTAGACCTTTGAAGAATCCCTTCTTGGTATATATATTTCTTCTTTTTTGCTGCTTCATGTAAGACTGCTTTTGTGTCACGAGTAACTGAGCTGGTGAAATAGCTTAGCTGGTAGGCATATTTTGCTGCAAAAGTCATTCCCTTTTGATCTTAACAAGATGAGCTGTAGTCATTTATCGTTACAGTCTGTTATCTTGATGAAAGAAGAACCTTGAGTAGATTTATTTTATTACACATCAGCTTGATGTGTGAAATTACTTATGTTGTCTGTATTTACAACTGTTAATTCCCAGGAAAACAGGTGTCTTTATATTATGTAGCCCTCTGGAATTTAAACCTTTTGCAGAAAACATGAACCCATTGAGATATCTAACTCTCCAGTTACTTACTGTCCTTTCTGTGTTTTAAAATTTTTTTGGAAGCCTGTGAATATTTAGATTGCTAGAGTAACCCTTCAGGGGATAATTCTAGAAAAATAATTAAGAAACAGTTTACAGATAGAAGATTTGAGTATTATGTTGCCCTGAAATAAGTAATTTTTTTTCTTTTTAGGAATTCACATAGTTATAAAAGCTTTAGTGTAACTTGCTTTTTACAACACATTCATTTCAATATAATTCACATACCATAAAACTCACCCTTGGAATATATACAGTTCAGGGGGTTTTAATATATTCAGAGCTATATAGCATCAATCTAATTTTTAGAATTTTCATTATTCCAAAATGAAACCCCATTAACTATTAGCAATCAGTTTCCATTTTCCCTTTACCCCAGTTCATGGCAACCACTAATCTACTTTTTGTTAGTTTTTGAATTTTAAAAATGATACATTGAAAATGAAATAAATACTATTTTAGTGCCTTTGATTCTTCATGTTAATGGAATTATGTAATTAAATGCTATATGCATTACATGTAGTAATGTGTTACTAAAGTTTTATTTACTTCTTGTGTAAACAATAGTTTATCATTATTATGTGCATTGGTAAGCATAGTTGAATGTCATTAATTACCTAGTATTATTTAGTATGATTTTGTTGAGTCAATCTCTTTTTTGTTTTGAAAATTTGAGATAAATGCTTCCTTTAGTTCCCAAGTTGGAATATATTCAGTGAATTTGATTGTATTGTTCTTTGCTTAAAATACCTTCCCTTCATGATACAAATAAATATTTAGATAATAGTTATAATAGAAGTTATGTTTAAAGCACTTTAAAATAAACTTTACAACTTTTCTCCATCTCAGAAACACTCCTTTTCTGCATACAGTTGACATTCTTTGCAGATCACGCTTATTTATTCACTGGAACAAACTCTCATGTTCTTTTCTAGCTGTGCCACTTTGAGCTCATGATTGTTTGAGTGACCAGTGGATGAATAATCACAAGTATGTACTTATCATACAAGGTTAGTGTAGTTTTGTCTGGTTTAATCCAAGGGTTGAGAGTGAGAGGTAAAGGGAATATTTTTGAAGGTTGGCAGTTGTATGGAGGTTTCTTTTAGTGTAGAGAATCTGCTTTATAGTTCACTTGGAATTTATTTAGTTCAGCTGATAACTGTTGGAATCGTCCTGTGGATGTTATTGTATAAAACTCCAATGTTATATGGAGTGAGGAGGAAGTTAAGTTGATTATATAAAAACTCTTCAGAGAAACATATTTAAGGAACTTCACTGTAAGACTTCTCTGACTCCTTTTGGAAAGTGATGACAGAATCTGGGGTCTCCAAAAGTTAATAATTATTTTTCACTGTCTCTGTAGCAATAAGCAATGGCACCTACTTTCAACAGCTAAGATACCAAAAAAAAAAACCTCACAGGTTGAACATGTATTCATGTTTCTCCTGTGGATTTAAAGATCAAAATATTATTTTGAATTTTACTGGATATCCACAACAGATGCTTGGAGCCTAGATCAACTGGGCAGGTGGGAAGTAAGTGGTATCATAACACAAATGGACATCACATTATAATTTTGTTGTGGCATGCAAAAATATAACCTAAATCCATGGTCTCAGGAGAATACTTATATATAGACACACATGTTGGATTTTATAATAGCTCTCAGAGGAAGAATGGGTTTCACTTTACAAAATTTTGTTCTGCCTACAGAATTTTAAGAATAAATCTCTTGTATAACTCTATGCTCTTATGTAAAATAAAAAATGAAAAGACATGCTGTTTAAAAATCACAAAAAAGGTTATGGTAAGAAGTGATAACAATATATTCCAGTTGTGAGATTTTTATGTTAAATTTTTTCCATGTTACATTAGCTACCCTATGTGAAACCTCATCCCCCTAAATACATTTAATTGCTGTTTTTCATACACTTTTGCACTGTGTTTGAACAGGCAGATTTGTTCATGCCTATAGAAGTCTTCTTTCATGGCTCCCAGATATCATGCCTGGCTTGTGTAATTGGGTAGTCATCAGGAAAAAAAAGGGAGGGGGATTTTTTTTTTAACCTTTGAAAATGATATCCTTTTCAGCCTTGGCAGTTCTCAGTGTTCTATCTTTGTCTCCAAAATCCACATCGGAAATGCTAAGAGTTCCTATGCTGGAGTTAGGAGAGTTTGTTGTCAGGAGGATCCTGTAGCACTTTTCAGAAATTAGAGGGTCATCCAGCAAAACTAGGCCACATAGTCCAAGGATCAAGTGCACCCAGTAATATCACTTGGATTTGAAGATCTGCATGCTTTTAAGCTTATCTGTAATTTGGTCTGGTTTCTATTTACCTATTCAAAGAAGCACAGTTTTTCTGGCTGCTGAAATATGCTTTATTAGTATCAGTTTATACACATAAACATATTTTCTATTTTCATCTAATTTTCTTTCCAGTAGGTTGCCAGGAGCCCTGCACCCACTCACCTAGTGTCTTCTGGTGTAACAAGGTGTAGTGAATGACTCAATGAATGTTGTTGAGATTTTATTTGTGTGGCAGATGTTTGGGAAGTGATTGCATGGCCCAAATTTTTTCCTGAAATATATAAATACAATTTCTTTCTATATATTAAAAAAAAAATCTAAGTTTGGGTTATTTTAATTGAATCTTTTCACCAGTTATACAATGAATTGTCTGGTAATTTTCTCAAGCCTTGTTGATAGCACCCACAGTGAGCAAACTATATGATATAGTTTAATCACTATGATCTGAAACCAATAATAAATAATACCATAGCTGGGCCTGGTGGTGCGTGTCTGTAATCCCAGTGGCTGGGTAGGCTGAAGCAGAAGGATCACAAGTTCAAAGCCAGCCTCAGGAAAAGTGAGGTGCTAAGCAACTCAGTGAGACCCTGTCTTTAAATAAAATACAAAATAGGACTGGGGATGTGGCTTGGTGGTCGAATGACCCTGAGTTCAGTCCCTGGTACCAAAGAAAGAAAAGAAATAATATGATGAAGTAGTTATTTAGGGCGAATCTTTCAATCCTTGTTCTGACCTTGGAGCTTTTTATAATATACTTCTCTACCTGTACTATTATTTAACTCCTTGTTATAGCAGCATCATCATTATGAATATCATATACTGAATTGCAGTGTTCAAGGTAGATGCATGTGTCAGGGCTAGAGGTACTGATTTAAGCAGTGTATACTACATAGATTGCAAAAAATGGGCTTGGTTATTTTTTCCATGTGTCTATGTCCCTTACAATGCGACTCTGTAAAGGAAGAATGTGTTTCCTTATTTGTTGAATCTTTACTGGCTTTTTAACTTACTTTATCTAATAGAAGTGGCAGAAGGGATGGTTTGTCAATTATTAAGCTAGGCCCTAATTGGCTTTATGCATATCTGTTCATAGAACCTTGACTATTCTACTGGATAATTATCTTGGGCAAGCCTGCTCTCTGTATTCCCAGCATGCATGTCATCCCTTTTAAGTGACTCCAACTGTAGTATATGTGAGGGAGGCCATTCAGGATAAGGTAGTCTTAGCTAACCTGTCAGACTATTGCAGAATCATGAGATTGCCCAGCCAAGATGGAATTGCCAGTTGACCTGTAGGATTAAGAGCAAGGAATGTTTATTATTTTAAGCAATGGGGTTTGGGATGGTTTGTTGTGTATCAGGGTCTAATTATACATAATAAAGATATTTCTTTATTAGGGAGGGAAAAACTTCAAATGTCAGTTCACTTTTTGGTCACTTGCTGCTTTCTTAGAAAATTGTCTTGAATGATTTTTAAAGAATTTTTGCAAAAGTAGTAGCTTGAAGACAAAAGTGAATTATTTCTATTGCTGTTGGCCACTCCCAAATATTTATCAAACTGAACTTCCCTCTTGGGAATAACTTTTTTTATTGTTGACTTATTATCCTTTAAAAATTAGTATTTACACATTAATTTTCTGTTAACCTCATTAGAAGGGTGAGTGGGAACCACAGGAAGCCCTCTGTCATCTGGTACCTATTTTTTCAGTCTTATGCCTTCTTAGTGTTTTCATGAAGTATGTTATGGAGTTCCTTGTTTGTTTAGTCATGTTTGTGTGTGTGTGCTATGGGCATTGAAACCAGGAGTACTCCACTACTGAGCTATATTACAACCCTATTTACTTTTTATTTTGAGACAGTCTTATTAAGTTTCCAAGGCTGGTCTTGAACTTGTGATCCTTCTTCTTTGTCCTCTTAGTAGCTGGGATTATAGGTTTGTGCCACTCTGCTCAGTCTTTTTTTTTGTTTTTTTTATAACAAATATTTTTTGAGTGGTTGGGACATGCATAGTACTGGGCTGCAAGCTTTTGTGAGCTTACAGTCTAGAAACATACTGACTAGCATACAGCAAATTAAATACAATGGACTAGGGAATCCTATGATATGAACACATAAGAGTAAGCAGTTGAGCTTATCAGTGGCTTCCTCAAGGAAATATATAATTTTGAATCTAAAGGATGAGTGGGAATTACCTAGAAAAAGGGAACAGAAATAGTATTTAATGTATGGGAAATGTATGCAGAAAGACTGAAAGGCAAGATAAATGGCTGAATAAAATAGCTGGTAAAATATGAATCATATGAATCAAGAATTTTCAAAGCATTAAGTTTAAGGTACATGTGAAATTTGTAAGATGCATCCAGAAGACTGCTGGGTTTTTTTTGCTTTGAAACAGAGGAAATATCTGTTGTAGAGATAATCCTTTGAGAGTCATGAGTCTGTGGAAAGGGATGAATTAAACAGGCAGGAGTTTTTTCACTTTTGAAAACAGGACCCAGGACCATATGCTGAGGAAATTACAGTATTTAAAAGACAAAGAAGAGTCCATCAGGAGTATTGGGTAAGATCTACCAGAGATATGGGAGGAAAATTAAGAGAGTGTAGTGTCACAGAATTTAAGAGAATGTGTCAAGGACATGAGAAATGGTCATCAGGATCAAAAGTGTCTATGAAATCAAGGAGAATGATGTCTGAAGAATGTCCTTTGGTGTTAGGAACATGCACATACCATTAGTGTCTAAGCACAAATTGTTCCCTCTTCTTAGAATGTTCTTTACTCCTTTTGGTTCTTTTTTGAACTCAAATCTTCTTTCAAGATGTATCTCAAATGTCCCCACATTTGTGATGACTAGTCCTAGCAATATTATTTCCTTGTTCTAGTTTCACATCTGTAGTAGCATTTATAAATTTCTTATAGTTGATTTTGGGCTCATGTGTGCTCTGACAAGGTAGTGAGTTCCTGAATTCATGAAGTTCGAACTGCCATCTTGTGTTACTCGTCTTTTTATTCTAAGCATTCCACGCAGTGTCTGGCAATTAGGCAGTACTTGATAAATGTTTCTGGATTTGAATACTTGACTTGTATATGGTCCTAGGCAAAAGCAACATTTAAATGGCGTATTAAAGTCACCAAAATTTCTAAGTTGAAAGGCCTGTTCGTTGAATTTATCATATACTCTTTTCTTTAATAATATTCGCAAATTATATCCTGTTCCATAATATGCACTATTATATAACATTGGAAAAGGTGAAAGATAGGTAGATTTCTATAATTGGCTAGGAATAGACTAGCCTTGTTCTCTCCAGCAAGCCTCTGGATCCAAAGTGATCTTTCAGAAAGGTGCCAAAATATGTAAGAGTCAGTCAAATAATTTATTCCTGCAAGGAGGTTAGTAATAAATGTGATAACTTCCAGGGGATTAAGTCTATGAATCCATTTGAGGAAAGTACACTGAGCCACTTTGTGCTGAATAATTAAGCGGCCTGATTTGTTTTTATCAAAAGAGTTACTCTTAAAATCCATTGACGTGTACTGGGATAGTAGTTACCTTTGTATCAGCATGTAATACTCATAATGGTGAATGAAAGAAAATATATACCTTACATTTTTGGTTGTAATTTTGAAAATTGATAACATCCTCTCCTTCGTTACTGCTAATATAATCTACTCAAATTTTTCTTTTCTACACTTTTTCTGATATTTTATTACAGAGGTGATAGAATTTGATCATTCTGTGTAAAGGATATTTGAAATTCCAGAGCAAAAGGAATGACCTCCTTTTGGAATTTCCTCCAAAAGGAATGGCTAAGAAATATTGAACTGTCATTTATAGGTGGGGGGTGGTGATGCATGCCTGTAATCCCAGTGGCGTGGGAGGCTGAGGCAGGAGGATTGCAAGTTTGAGGCCAGTCTCTGCAACTTAGTGAAGGGCCTAAGCAACTTAGTAAGAATTTGTCTTAAAATAAAAAGGGCCGGGGATGTGGCTCAGTGGTTAAGCACCCCTGGGTTCAACCCTGGTACAAAAGAAAAAAAATCATCTTTATAAAGTTGAATGATTGTTCTGGGTAACAGAGGCAAGGACCTGCTCCTGTTGTGTGAGGATTTCTAATTCCCATGAAAGCCAAAAGGAGAAGCCAATGTAACAACTTCAGAAAATGCCTCTAAATAAATTGCTGTATTGAGGAGTTATGGCCTGCCACTGAAAAATGTGTAAAATTATATGTAAAGGTCAAGAGAGCAGCATTAATATGCATGATGAGATTCCAACTCTAGTAGGCAATCCCTTCCCTCAGGCACAAAATGAGATAGTTGAACATTGTTGGAGAAATGTGCTGTGTGAGCTTGTGTTGTGTAATTCATCTGGTATTATGTGGTTGAGGTGGGACTGGGAAAGTCTTGGTATACCATGAAGAAAAGGGACTTCCTGGTTATGTATGGTTTGGGGGCGCCTGAGAAGTTGGTGCACTTTTACTGGGCATCCTAATCAATTCTGCTCAGGTTTTGAGCCAGAGTCCTAGAAGTTATTCTCAATAACTCCCTTTATTTTAATTATTTTCATCAGTCCTGAGGAATCTACCTCAAAAAACACAGATTTAATCATTTTACCTCTCTCCCTATTCAGCTTATTTGAATGAGTGATTGAATGTGTTCAACTACCAAATTCTATTCTCTATCACCTCTTTTTTTAAAATTTTGCATTATATTATTTTTACTTTTTTTGCATTACAATTCTTAAACACCTTTATACCACAATTTATCATATCTCTGATTGTATATAAGGTATGTTGACACCAAATTCACATCTTCATACATGAATTTTGTATAATGATGAGGGTCTCCTTCCATAATCCATGCTATTCCCCTTCTCCCTCCCTTTCCCTCCCACCCCTATTCACCTGGAGTGACCCTGAACCCTGAGTATTTTAGTTGTGGAACGCGACAAATGGTAATACCGATAAATTTCTAACAAAGTTTTCAAGTTTCTCGTTTTCTACTTTTTGAAATTCTTGTTCTTTCACAGTATTTGTTATAGCTGGGAGTTACGTAAGCTAGTCTTGTGAATCTTTTCTCCTGTGATTTTTGCTACTGCTTTGGAAGCTCAGGATACTGTCCTATCTTGCCTCCTCCTCCTCCTTTTTTTTAATATATATTTTTAGTTGTAGATGTACACAATATCTATATTTATTTTTTTAATGTGGTGCTGAGGATCGAACTCAGTGCCTCACACATGCAAGACAAGTGCTCTATCACTGAGCTATAGCCCCAGCCTCCTATTTTGCCTTCTTAAGGGCTTCACCCCTATAGTTCTTCCCTTTCTCAAGTCATCATTTCTTTTACTGGCTTATCTCAATCAGCATAATAATATCCTTCAGTTACTGCCTTTTGTTGTTGTTGTTTCTTTCCCAGCAAAACTTGTGAAATGAGTTAGTTGTTAGTAATCTCTGTCTCCTTTTTTATCTGTCCTTCATCCTAGAACCCACTCCAGTTAAGATTTGATTGACAGAAGTCCAGTGAAGTTGCCCTCTGCAGGATTCTCAATGACCGGCATTTTGCCAAATTCACCCATCTATTCTCTTTCCAACCCTCAATGTAGCGGACCATTTCTCCCTCGAAGCACTTTCCTTTTGGCATTTGTGACTGTGTAATGTGGTCTGCCAAGATCTAGTTGATAAGATGGAAGGAGGCAGGAATGAGGCTTAGTGTGGCAGGAGATTCCCTGTGAAAGGTACCAGGGAAAGGAAGCAGGATTAGTCAAGCCTTCCAACTAAGATTCAACACCTGTGAAAGATGAGTGAGGAGGAAGCTGTAGTGGGCATGGAAAATCTGAGATCATTATGCTGATTTACCAGTCTCTGACACCTAATAGGGAACCCTGAGGCAAATCTTGCTCATTAGAGGAGACCTACAAAATAGGTAGAGGTGACCAGACCAGACCATGTGCAGTATACTCAGTGATTGGCTGTGTGTCCTTCACTCCAAAGCTAAGCATATCCTCAGGCTAACAGATGAAGGTTGTTGGTTAACTACACTTTATATGGCTGAATGGCAGATTGTTTCTTGAAGGGAGATCCTAGCCACACACCTGTCTTTATCACAATGACTGCTTATTTCACTGTTTCCCCCTACCTTACCAACCATTTTATCTCAGTTTCATTTGCTTCCTTCTCTGCTCAGCTTCTCAAAGTTAAAATGTAAACAGGGTTTGATCCTAGACCCCTGCCCTTTGCACTCCCTTCTTTAAGTCCCATGTCTTCAAATACTGTCTCTATGCCTGACTCTTAGCTTTCCATCTCTAGTTTTGTCCTCTTCACTTTAGACTCATAAATCCAATAGTCTTCTGGATAATCTCTTTGGATGTATAACAGGAGCTTTATACTATATGATCAAAATAAACTCTTATTTCTTCCCTAATCAGCGCCTTCTCTTTCCTCATTTAAGTAAATAGTGTCACAGTTATCAATGTAGTTGTCAGATCAGAGATGCAAGAGAGTCATTCTTGACTTTTCTTTCTTTTACATTTTCACACTGAGTCCCTTAGTCATATCTATATCTAAAATATAACCCATGTTTGTTCATTTCTTTCTTTTTCTCCATTGTAACCCATCTTGTCCAAGCCATTATAATCAAGTATACTCTGCACTGGTCTCCTAACTGTACTCTTTACTTTCTTTTTGCCTTCCCAGAATCTTTTAGAATGAAAGCTCTGTGAGGGCAAGGTTATTACCTGTCTTATTCAGAATAGTATCTGATACTTAGTGGATGTTTATTAAATATTTGTTGAATGAAGGGATGAATGAATGAATCAGTTCTCCCCTTGAATTTGTGACATAAATCAGAACTATACTTTTTCCTCACATGTTTGATCTCTGCTCCTGGTTCCTGATACATAGCTATTAAAACCCTTGTAATTTCTTAAGTTATGGAGTTGATAAGAGCATCCTAGAAAAAACTTAGAAATTGCTTGCAGTTTCCTGGGTGTTAGGAGTAGGAGTGTTTTTTGTTAAAACGAGGTGACATTTGGTTGGCTCCTGGATAGCTCAGCATGAGAGATAGTTACTGGAAAGATAAAGCCATGATGAGAAATTTAGAACTTTCAGCCCCACCCCCAACCTTCCAGTAGAGAAGAGGGACTGGAAATCGGGTCAGTCATCAGTCATGCCTTCATCAGTGATGAAGCCGCCATAAAAATCTCTAAACCATGATAGCTTTTCATCACTGTGACAAAAATTCCTAGGGGGGGAAACTTAAAGGAGGAAAGACCTATTCTGGTTCATGGTTTCAGAGTTTTCAGTTCATGTTCAGCTGGCTCCATTGCTTTGGCCTTGAAGTAAGGCAAAACATCATGGCAGAAGGGTATGGCAAAGGAAAGCAGTCAGGAAGCCCAGAAAGAAAACAAGTGAAGAAGGAGCCAGGGACAAGATATTGTCCTTGAGGGCACCCTCCCAAGGACCCATTCCCTTCAACTAGGTCCCACTTCCTATAGTTTCTACCACTGCCCAATAATTCGTTAACTATTAGTCTATCGATGGATTAATCTATTGGTGAGATCAGACCTGGTAAGATCTAATTGCTTACTGAAAACCTTACCTCTGAACATTGCTGCATTGGGGACTAATCCTTTAACACATGAGTCTTTGGGAGACATACCAGATCTAAATGATAACACTATGGATTCATAGAGCTTCCAGGTTGGCAAATGCATTCACATGTTGGGAGGGTGGTGCACCCCAATGTAATGGGGACAGAAGCTACTATGCTCAGTACCCATCCAGACCTCACCTTATATACTTCTTCATCTGGCTGTTCATCTGTATTCTTTATAATAAACTGGTACATATAAATGAAGGTTTTTGTTTTTTTTTTCTGAGTTCTATGAGCTGTTATAGCAAATTATCAAACCTGAGGAGGGGATCATGGGAACTCCTATTGTAGCCAGGTTGGTCAGAAGTACTGGAGGCCCAGGACTTTTGACTAGAAGTGAAGTGGGCCAGTCTTGTGGGACCTAAAGGGTCTGATGTATGTCTCCATGTAAGTGGTGACAGAATTGAATTGGATTAAAACACCCAGTTAGTTGTCTCCACTGGAGAACTTGTTGTTGATGTGGAAAACATCCATACATTTGGTGTCAGAAACATTGTGAATATAGAAAAACAGTTTTTTCCCTTTCATCTGCCTAAAACTCATCAGTGATTTGCCAATTTATAATAGAATCCAGACTATACAACTGTACATCATCTTGTTCCTGCCTACTCCAGTGACCTTGACTCATATCACAGTATGCTTAGACCATACCACCCTTCTTTGCGTTTCTTTTGTACATTTGGACCTTTCCCTAGTTGGGTTCTTTTTCTGGTAATGCACTAAGGCACAATAGAGCTCCTTATCAGTCAGATCTCAACTCCAGAATGCCAAGGCCATATTGGCTGCACCAATTTGCTTCAATAGATGAATGGATAAAAAAATGTGGCATATATACACAATGTAATATTACTCAGCAATAAAAGAGAATAAAATCCTGGCATTTGCAGGTGAATGGATGGAGTTAGAGAATATAATGCTAAGTGAAGTTAGCCAATCCCCCCAAAACAAATGCCAAATGTTTTCTCTGATATAAGGAGGCTGATTCATAGTGGGTTAGGGAGAGGGAGCATGGGAGGAATAGACGAACTCTAGATATGGCAGAGGGGTTGGAGGGGAAGGGAGGAGGCATGGGGTTATAAATGATGGTGGAATATGATGATCATTATTATCCAAAGTACAGGTATGAAGACACAAATTGGTGTGAATATACTGTGTATACAACCAGAGATATGAAAAATTGTGCTCTATTTTAGCACCCGAGCAGCACAGGCTTCATAAATGAAGGTTCAGCTATGTGAGAAATCCGAAGGGAGTTTGAATTAAAGAGACAGACTATAATTACCTTTAAACCAGCTCCAGGATGGCTTCTCCTACCTCCAGCCTCAAGCTACCTATTAGGGTAGCAAGGTTTACTGAAGAGGAGAGAGAGAGACAGAGAGAGCGAGAGACAGAGAGAGAGACACACAGAGAGAGAGAGAGAGAGAGAGAGAGAAAGAAAACACGCCAGGGAGTGGACTTTTATTGGGGAACAAAAAATTCTGGGGAAAATCCCATCCAATGAAGAGTAAGGGGGACAGTGTCCCAAGGTCAGGTGCGACGATTGGGTCTTCAGCTGTAGTGGTCAGACACGCCCCAACAAGGACAAGCTCTCAGACCTGAGAAGGGTGGGGAAAGCTGTGGACACAAGGATGTGTCTAAGTGCCTCTCGCCCAGCCAGGGAGGTAACTCAAATCACTTGCGAGGATGGCCCCCCACACTCTGCATATGTAATAAGAATTGTAATGCATTATACACATACACACACACACACACACAGAATGCCAAGGCCGCCTCAGTCATAATTTGCCTGGTCATTGTCTGTAATTTATGTTTCCCTTCCTTTGATTTTGTCACACCCCTTTGTTTAATTTCTTTGTAGCTATTAATTTTTATAGCTATTTAATCTCTAAAGTTTACTTTAAATTAGAGCATTAGAACATCTAGGCTCTTTTTACTTTTAATTAATTGCTGGCTATTCCTTCCAGGTCTATGCACCAAACAATTTTTTCTTCCCCTACAATATACTAAGGGGCATTATCACTTTATTTTACAGCTTAAGTGTAACAAACCTGCTCTTGGTGGAGACCATATGAATGTCAGAAAGTTGCAGAGTAGTAATGTAATCAACATGTGGAAGGGGTCTTTCAGTCATTGACCATTCAGCTGGAATTACACTCTATTTGTAAGAAATCAAAAGGAGACAGAAGCAAGGTGCCAAGGCAGAATGGCAGAATAGTAGAAAGGTGGAAAGCCCCTTGTCCAAGCTGCCAGCTTCATTTGTATCAATAGGTTACTTTAGGTCCCTGGAATCAGTAGTACTTCATTGGGTCATTAGGCAATTTACAGAGTTAGCAACATTATGCAGCTTATTTCTCAGTTATATATTATAGTTGCAATTTGCAATGTTAGGAGGTTTGTGTAGCTCTCAAGAAAGTCCATTGTTTAAAGTTACTGTTATGTGGACAGGTTCAAGCTCAGCTAAGTTTGGTGAAACATTGTGGTTGTCTAACAAGAGAGTTCCTTTATTCCCAGGAGCTGAGTGCCTGAGATCAAGGTTGAGGCTGATAAAACTCTAGTACAGAGCCTCCTCATGCAGGGCATTGTCACAGCAGCTAGGTATAGCACATGTATTAGTTATCTTACTAGTACTTGGGGGGAAATTCCAGAATATTCCAAGTGTGGAAAACAGAGTGCCTATTCCTCCCTGGGAGTTTGCTCACTAGAAGAATGCTGTCCTATACATTTCCATAGCCAGAATTCTTACACCTATTTATGAAATTTTATTCACACACTAATTTCTTATCTGTGTGCCTCATGTTTCTTAGTTTCATTGGTGATCAAAACAAGTTTGTGGGTTTTTTTTAAAAATTTAATGATTAAGACATAATGTTTTGGGTAATTTTCTTCCTAAAATCAAATGCCATAGATTCAGGAAAACTTGGTGCTAGAGACAGAAAGATTTATAAAACTGTCTGAATGTAATGTGGAAGTGAAAAATGCTTATATATGTATGTACATGTGTGTACAAAAATATGTATCTATCATGACAAGTTGTATATAAGGAGTGTAACACTGAAACCTGTGGAAAACAGAAAGAATGAACATTTTCTTAGCCTGAGGAAGTAAGGAGGTGTTTCCCATGTGGGCATGACCTGAATGTCTCTTTCACATATTGTGTTTTCATGTAACCGTTTGAGATTTTAACTTTTCTGCAGAATTTTAACCCTGAAGTTGCTATTCAATTCTGTTTCCTGATTCCTGGTGTGTTTCCTTGAAGGGACACAGTTCAGAGAGAGAGTGGAATGGAGCGACAATCAAATGAGTCAGTCAATGCCTTTCCTATAATGGACTAGTTGTTTCAGAAGAATGTTTTGATCAGCGTGTGTTTTCAGCACTTACAGTGGTACTTACTATCTCTAGGTTCATGAATACTTTAAAATTCTTTTTGTTTAGTTATAGATGGACACAATACCTTTATCTATCTATCTATCTATCTATCTATTTATTTATTTATGTGGTGCTGAGGATCAAACCCAGTACCTCACATGTGCTAGGCAAGTACTCTACCACTGAACCGCAACCCCAGCCCCTCATATATTTATGACAGATTTTTTGACAGACTGGAAGGAAGAGATGGAGAGAAGGAAGATGGGAAATTTTTTAACATGTTTACCTTTGGAAGAATAAAGAAAATAACAAAAAGTTTAATTCTGAGTATGTGCAATTTTAGAGAAATTAAGCATTTAAAATAGAAATTTGGTTATAGCCTGAAAGGAACTGAATTTTGATGTACTTAACTGTTACCTATTTTATTATTGTGAATAATCCAACATGTTCTCCTTTTCTTTCTTATGGCTTTCAGTAGACTGGGCACCCACAATGAAATTTTTATGGTAAACAACAGTTCTTACAAGAAATCTCCAAACATTTTATAGTAATTTTTGATTATTTCTACTTTGCTATTTCTTTTCTTTTATAATTCTGTAGCAACTCCAGGATTTTCAGAAAATATACTTAAAAATTATTGCAATTTATTTTTCCTTATTGATTCTTAGAGCTTATATTTATCTTCTTAGAAAAATATTTGCTTCTCAAAAATTAGTACCTGTTGTATGCCCAAGATAACACACAACTTATTATAAATATGGAATTATAGTATCCATAGACACCTTCATACTACTGATATCAACATATATAGGAGTGAAACTGCTTCAAAATTTTATTATTTAATGAATTCACTTAATTTTTTTTTCAGTACCCTGTTTTTAATTTTCCACTCTTCACATGTGAATCAGATTAAGATAGTTTATTTGGAAGCTGTATTGCCAAGCAGCCATGGAAAGCTTCTTTGGCTCGTATTTTGAAATTTTTTCCCTTTGTCTTTGGCCAATAGCTCAATCCCTTTGGTGTCCCATCTGCTTAACATACAACAACTATGGCACATTTCCATATATCTGGGTCAGAAAAAACGAAGCCCATAAGTCAACCTAGGTATTACCTGCCATTGCTGTGGGTCTAATACGATGAAAGACAGAAACTTTTCTGTTTGTTTTTCCAAAACAGTAATAGATGCAAAGAAATCCATTACTGTGAGTAACTTATTTTCTGAAATGTCCCTCATTGAATTCTAGAAGTTACTTAACTTTCAGAATATAAGCATTTACCTCAAAGGAATAACATGTTGCTCCACTCCCTTGTTACTTTATTATTCTTCATATTGAGTTCAAATGATTATACCAGTTATTTTTGTTTACTTTTTGACTTCTGACTCAGCTTTCCTTTGAGAGATTAAAGTCTAGGTCCAATCCTACTTTAGTAATTAAAAAGAAGTTACATGTCCTATGTAGTTAAATTTCCATGAATGAGGAAAATTACTTTTTTAAAACAGATTATTTTCAGTTCAGTGCAGCACTATTTTCCTTTTGAGTTAATTTGTTTGCTTATATGCTTTCATGTACCTTACCTTATTCAAAAAAAAAAAAGAATTTTAGGAAGCTCAAAGTAATACATATAACACAATATAATAAAAAAATAAAGCATTCAGGGTCATGGAAAGGGTTAAGGGATACAGTTAGTTTTCAAGAAAGTATTCGGTGAATGTCTTTCCCACTTGGGAAGCTGATGCAGGAGGATTGCAAGTTTGAGGTCAGCCTCAGCAACTCTGTAAAACTCTCAGCAACTTAGTGAGACTCTGTCTAAAAATAAAAAATAAAAAGGAATGGGGATGTGGCTCAATGGTAGAACATTTCTGGGTTCAGTTCCCAGGCTATAGATTCAGCTCTAAACTTTCCAGTGACCAGAGCATAAATGGGTAGATGGAGACATGCTCAGTTAAGAGTACCAGGACTACCCAGGGAAAACATAGACCTTTATCTTTCAACAGTTAGAAAAGAAAAAGACCCTCATATAGGGAACACTGGTTAATGAGGACAGTATCCTTAACAATGAACACGACAGTAAATTTTATAATAATTTGGCATTTACTATAGACAATCTACTGTGCTAAGTTCTTTACTTATATTTTCTCTATTCCTCAAAGCAAGTCTATGAAGTATTATTTCATATTAGGAACTCAGGCTCTGAGAGGTTAATTGATTTGTCTAAAATCACATAATAAGTTGGGAGAGAAGCTTTAAAAACAGGCAAATATGTCTTTAATGTCCCCACTCTTAACCATTTTTCTGTGTTATAAGCATATTGCTATTTTTTGTTGCATATTCCTCAATAGAAGTCAAAGCAGAACTGAAAAATGTAATTCAAGAATAGCCATTCTAAGAGAGGATCAAAGTAATGCAGCCTAAATGTAAATGAGCTCTTGAAAGTTTTACATGGACCAGGAGTAAATTTTAGACTACCTAGAGCTACGTATTTAATCTTTATTAGATCTATGATGATCTAGGGGGAAACTGTAGACCTTCTCTGCAAAACATAAACATGCATACAATTTTAGGCAACTCACAGATCTCTTTCCCACCCATTGCACAAAAATGCAAAAAGGTATCTGAGAATCTAGAGTTGGAAAGTAGAGAAACCAAGGCTATGAGAGTTTACTTGGAAAAATACTAAGTATGTGGAATGGGGATGGATCCTTTTGCTTTAATTAAATATTGAATATTGTGTAAGTGGTGTGTCCTTCCTAAGACCTAAACTAGGAGATCAATTCATCAGATTCCAAAACCTATATCTTATAATACTTTAGATAACTTCTAGGTATGAACAAAATGTATGAAAACTTTTTTTAAAATAAAATCTATTAAAGCAGTACCTGCCTTAGTAGGATGTTTGACATTTGATGGTTTAATTGCTAAGTTATAGGTTTGGACACTATTAGCAGTTGTATTCAGTTCCTCATTTTTCTCAGAGTAAATTTAAGTCTACTTTATTTAGACTAATTACCTATAGGGCTAGGGGAAAACCAAATTATGAAACCAAACCTTTTAATATTTTAGAAAGGCACAGTAAATTCTAGTCCCTGAAAGCTAGACCAACAACACTGTAAGTAGTGTTTCTTGAAGTCTATCAGATATCTAGCAAAACAATTCAGGAATCCAAGAATTGCTTATTTAGTAGTGTCTGGCCCAGTTTTATGCAATGATTATATAACCACAGCTCCACACACAATTACCCTTTAGGTGTTAAGGTAGTACAAGTACTCTACAACCAGGTTGATCTGGATTAGGATTCTAACTTTGCCACTATTAACTGTATGGTTGACCATGGACAAATCACTTGACTTCTCATACCTCATCTATAACGTGGGAATAATGTTACCCACCTCATAATGGTAAGGTTAAAATGGGAAACTGTGTGTAAAGCCCTTGACGTAGTGCTGGCATAATACAGATCTAATAAAAGCCTAGCTTTCACTAATATTATTGTCCTTAATGGATAGACAGCAAACATCTCTTTGTGCTTCCTGGTGGAACTGTAAAGGCATTAAGTAACCAGAAAGCATGTGCAAAGAGAAGTATGCCAAGTTTCAACATCAGTTTTCAACATGGCTAAAGTGTGTAGCACTCTTCCAACATGGTCCCACTAGGGCTTTTCCTCAAATAGCCTTCTTCTGATGAAAAAATGTTGCTTGGGTGGTTCTGTTGACTCTAGTAGTTCATAGCTTCTGTGCAAGGTTTCAAACTGTGTTACAGGGAGTGTTTAAACCTTGTCTTGATCCACCTTGTTTATGTCCCTATTAAACTCTATACCTCAATTCCTAATGATGCTCCTACTTTTTGTTCTTCCTCCCTCTAGACCAAATAATTTATCTCTTTAAAAATTATTCATGAGAGTAGAACATAGCTTATTCAGGGGAGAATACCTGACTTTGAATAAATGTGTCATAGGTGTTGGGGGACAGAGAAAGTGTAAGGAGTTGAAGGTAGAGACAGGCAATCATAAGAGGGAACTCTTACATTTGTGTCTTTTGGAAAGTGTTTCTCATTGATCATCTTCATTAATAGAAAAAAGTTGGTATTTATTTTGTTAGCTAGGACTGCATTTCTGTAAAATAATATACTTTACAGTTATTGAAACTTTCAAAATAACTACTTATTCCTAAAAGATGAAAAATATAAATAATATCAGCCTTACTTTGCATTAGCTTTATAGATGAGAATTTTGCATTATTCCTTCTCAAGTAAAAGTATTATTGTAACCATTAGTACTTATAGCATGTAAATCTAAAATTATTATGACCTTACTTGTTTTCATGGATCCACTTAGGTAGATAACACTATGAAATATGAGCTAGACAATAATTTACCTTGACAGTACCTCTGTCCTGTTGACTATTTCATTCAGTTGAGTGTTAATGCTAGTTATTAATCTTTTTTATGCCTTAGTTTTCCCCTGTAAAACAGAGATACTAATAGTACCTGGTTTAGAGTTGTGAGGATTGAATTATAAAGTGTGGTGCCTGCTTCATGAAAAGCACTTAAGTATTAGCTATCAAGATTATGAGTCCAAATTTACTTCTTATTCAGATTATGAGTTCACTGTTTTGAATTTATTATCAAACACTTTTGACATTTCATGACTTCTGGGAATAATCCTATAAGTGCAAGAGTTCTGTTGTAGATTAATTTGTAGAGATACTGAAAAGCTGCACTGTTTTTAGTGTAAACTTCTAAAGTAACCTTGACTTCACTACTTAAAATGTGACTGAGTATTGTTTAATTTTTTGGTCAGAAAAACTATCTATTTATTCCCTTTCAAAGGAAGAATATTTATCTCATTTTCAAATTTGCACTGAATCACTCTTTGGCACGTAAAATTTTATCTTTAGAGTCTGTTTTGCAGATGTGGAGTCTGCTACTTTTAAACTTGGTTAGTTCAGTGAAAATTCTGTACATGTATCATATTTCAGAGGCATTAACAAAAATAGAGTAGTGGCTGTATCCATGTTAAAGTTCAGTGGTTAGTTGGGAAGCCTGCCTCTACCTGATGATATCAGGGAGAAGTTGCTCCAGAAGTGCTAGTAAGCCCTGGCAATGCCTTCGGTAAAGGGGTGGGTAGAGGCAGATTTCTTTAAGCTTTGTCATACCCACTTTATCCTGTGCTGGCCATCATATTCTCTTTTCTGTGCCCTCATCTCCTATCCTTTACTTCCACCCACTGTGCTATTCTGCTCTTGTCAGAAGGTAGTAATATGTTATTACTTCTTAACATAAATGAAAGTCATCAGTATCACATGCACACCATATCTTTGCCTACATTTTAGGCCACATCTACATTAATGATTTCTTATTTTGGTATGTGTTATAAACCAAGGTTATTAGTGAAATAGAACTGAGTGACTTACTTACTTACAATGGATTCATTTTTGAGTTGCAATCTTGCCTCCATTGAAATTACACTTGCAGAAGTTATCTGTAACCTCTTGTTTGTTAAACCCTGTGAAGGTCTTTTGATCTTCTTTTTTGACCTAACATCTCTTTGGAATTGGACATTCCTGAACACATCTTTCTTTTAAACTTGTTCTTTTGGCTTCCCTAGCACTTCCCTTTTCTTCCTCTCCTTGCACCCCTTTCTTATCTCCTGTGAATTTCCTTTTACTTGTTGCTGCCTGTCCCCCAAATGCATGTTTCTCAAGGCTCTGTCTTCTGCAGTTACCACCATTTTATATCTCACTCTGCATTCTAACAATTCCTAATTATATTTCTTTTGCCCAGCCTCTTACAATGAAATTCTGTACCTGGATGTCACATAGGTGCCTGAATCTTAATTTTCTATTTCCTTTTCTTTTTTCTTTTATTTATTTATTTTTATTTATAGGTGACAGCAGAATGCATTACAATTCTTATTACATATGTAGAGCACAATTTTTCATATCTCTGATTGTATACACTGTATATTCACACTAATTTGTGTCTTCATACCTGTACTTTGGATAATAATGATCATCATATTCCACCATCATTAATAACCCCATGCCTCCTCCCTTCCCCTTCAACCTCTCTGCCCTATCTGGAGTTCATCTATTCCTCCCTTGTTCCCCCTCCCTATCCCACTATGAATCAGCCTCCTTATATCAAAGAGAACATTTGGCATTTGTTTTTTGGGGGATTGGCTAACTTAGCATTATCTTCTCTAACTCTAACCATTTACCTGCAAATGCCAGGATTTTATTCTCTTTTATTGCTGAGTAATATTCCATTGTGTATATATGCCACACTCATACATTGCTGGTAGGATTGCAAATTGGTGCAGCCAATATGGAAAGCAGTATGGAGATTTCTTGGAAAATTGGGAATGGAACCACCATTTGACCCAGCTATCCCTCTCCTCTTTCTATACCCAAAGGACTTAAAAACAGCATAGTACGGGGACACAGCCACATCTATGTTTATAGCAGCACAATTCTATTCCTTTTTCTACCAAATCATCATCTTTTGTCTGATAGCCTGATATCTCTACCACCCTTCAAAAGTTCTACCTCTTTGAATTGTACCCCCCTGAGAGCCTACCTTACATTATTTTTTCTTCATACTTTCCCCATCTTATTTCCTTAGTACAGGTCCTTTTTCGTCTGGACTATCCAACTTGTAGACTTATACCCTCCAAGAAGTCTTCTCTACTGCCATACAAGTAATTTTCTGAAATAGGAGTTTATTATGGAACTTAAGTCACTCCTCTTTTTAGTGGTTCTACAGTCTTTTAGAGTATAAAGCCCATAAGCTCAGTACATCTCACAGGGTACTCTTTATAATCTTATTCTTGCCAGTAGTTTTTACAATCTCATCTTCCACTTATGCCCACTGTGTACTTCATCCTCTCGTTAAAACAAACTACTTTTGCTTCTTGAAGAGACTGCTTTTTCAAGTCCTCTTATCTTTGCATGTTCTAACCAATTTCTAGGATTTATTCCCTGCCTCTCCCCTACTCTTTGTGAATGCCACCTGCAGAATCTCTGCTCTTCCAAAAGTCATACCCCTGTGGAATCCTTCCCACCTATTGTTCTGGGGTGGTTGCTTCATGAAATGATGGCATTTCTCCTACTTTTTCTTCCCCATTGGATTATATATCTTGGAGAACAAACACTTTGGTATCCCCATATATCTGCCAATGTACATGGCCTATAAAAAATATTTATATTTGTTGAATTGTAGTCCTGTAGCTTATATTGCTTATGAGATGTTTTCACCACCTGGCCTGTGATTTCCATGGAGGTAAAAGCCTTATCCTAGTCAGCCTTGTTTCTTTAGGGCCAGGAATATTGCTCATGCCTCAACAAAAGTTATTTGCAACAAATTATTTTAAAAAACATTTCAGGAGAAGTTAAGAGGAGAAAGGTACTATAGATAGTGGGTAGGTAGATGATATTATTTATATTATATATATTATATATATAAAATTAACAGCAAGAGAGACCAAGGATTGGTGTGTAAATTAAGAAGTGAAGGATACTACATTACATAGAGAGTTCTAACCCAAGTGATCTGCTGGGCCACTCCAAGTTAAAGTAGTATTCAATCAGCTTTCTACCAACATTAAATTAAAACTCTATACCATTGTGTGTGTATGTGTGTGTGTATGTGTATGTATATGTGACGTACATATAATCTTTGTTTATATTTATATACATTTGATATAGGATTTTAATTTAAAAATTCTTTTTGTGTAAAACTATGCTAGATATTAAGAAAATAAAAGGAGTCAAGATGAGTTTCTGGAATATTTCAATTCTGCATTTTGGGATGCCTTTAGCAGTGTCCTTTTGTAATAAGTCTAAGTAGAACAATTCTCAGCATGTACCTGTGAATGTTCTCTCAGATCACTGTACCACATTTCTTTTGAATTTTGTGATAGGCTAAACTAAGAGGGGTTAGAGGGAAAAAAGGAATCTACTACCTCAACATAATGGAGGTACCTCTGAGTTTTATAGCCCGACCCCATGAAATTTAGGATTATTTTTATGAAAAATAACACTGGAGTTTTGGTAGGGAGTGTTGATTCTGTAGATTGCTTTGGGTAGTATGGACATTTTAATCATATCATTTTTCTAACCCATGGGTTATCTTTTTATTTATTTGTGTCTTCTTTACTTTCTTTCATCAATGTTTCATAGTTTTCAGTGTGCAAATCTTTCACTTGGTTAAATTTACTCCTAAGTTTTAAATTTTTTAATTTTATTACAAATGATCTTATTTTTTAGATTTCATCTTTAATAGACCATTGTTAGTATAGAAGCAGGAAAACTGTTAGTGTAGAAGTAGGGTCCAAAAGTGAGTAAAGAGATTGAATGAATAATTTAAAAAATTTTCCATCAAAGAAAAGCCCAGAACCTAATGGCTTCACTGCTGATTTATACCAGACGTTTGAAGATGAACTAATATAAATCCTTCTGAAACTCATCCAAAAAATTGAATAGGAATCTGTACTTCCAGACTCATTGTATGGCCAGCATTACCCTGATGCCAGAGTCAGACAAGGCTCTATATGAGAAGAAAACTACATGGCAATATAGATGCAAAACTCTTCAACACATGCTAAATTCAACAGCACATTTAAAAGTATGATTCACCATGATTAATTGGGGTTTATTCCAGGGATGCCAGATGGTCTACACTTATGTAAATTAATAAATGTGATACACCATGTTAACAAAATGAAGGACATGATTACCTCAGTAAATGCACATGAACATCTGATAAAATTTGCTACATTCATGGATAATTCATAAAAATGTTTCAAAAAGACCTGTAGAGTGAAGCAACTGTGGGGGTTCATAGAGACTGGTTCTAAGATCCCACAGGAAGGATTTCAAGCAAGTTGTACAGAGAAACAGGCAGGAGTTTATAAGAGAAAGTGAGACAAGTGAGGTTAAGCTCACAGTGCACGCACTGAGTGGACTTTCTCTGGGAGAGCAGCATTTCTCTTACAGATTCCGGGTTTTTAAGGAATTTGGGTTTCTTTGTTCTTGCTATAGTTTCTCATACCTCCTGAAGTGGTTTATTGCCCTTTGTATAGCCCTTGACTTTTGTATAACTCTAGACAAATTTCATTTTTGAAGGTTACCAGTTTCTTAATGCTTGTGTGCTTGGATAAAGTTTTCTGTTATCCCCAGCCCTGTGTCTTATGGACTCTCTTTGATGTAAATGTCTAATATTCTCCCTAAAAGTTACTGTCTTTCATTGTCCTCCCCCTAGCCACCTACTCATGGCTGACTATTTACTTAACAAAAACATTCAATAAAAATATTCAACAAAAATATGTATAGAAGCAATGTAACTCAAAATAATACCCGCCATATATGACAAGTCCATAACTAGCATCATGCTTTCAACTCATGAAGAGTAGAAAGCTTTTCATCTAAGATCAGGAACAATATAAGAATGCCCACTTTCACCCCTTCTATTCAACACAGTACTGGAAATCCTTGCCAGAACAATTAGGCAAGAAAAGAAACAAAAGCCATCCAAACAGGAATGGCTGAAGTGGAATTTTCCATTTGCTATTGACATGATCTTGTGTATAGAAAACCCTAAAGACACCAACCCCAAAACAAAACAAAACAAAACAAACAAACAAACAAACAAACAGAAAAAACTGTTAAAACTGATACACTCAGCAAAGTTGCAAGTACAAAAATGTGTTTAATATTTTATCAAACTACCTAATTATTACAAAGTGGCTGTACCATTTCACATTTCCAATAGTACAATAGAGGGTTCCAGTTTCTCTGCATCTTCACTAACATTTCCTTCTGTCTTATCTTCTTGATTGTAGCTATTCTAGTAGGTATATGGAAAATCTCATTTTTCCATTTCCTTAATGACTTATGATGTTAGATTCTTTTCATATGCTTATTGGGCATTTGTATATATTCTTTAGTAAGATGTGTATTAAAATCTTTCTCTAATTTACAAAGTTGAGTAATTTCTCTTTCTTCTTACTTGTAAATATTCTTTAATTATTTTGGATGCAAATACCTGTCAGATGCATTCATTGTGCATATTTTCCTCAAGTCTGTGGCTTGTCTTTTCACTTTCTTACTGGTATCTTCTTTAAATTTAAATATAAATTTAATTTAATTTTGGTATTGGAGAATGAACTCAGGGGAGTTTTACCACTGAGTTCCTGCATTCCCAGTTCTTTTGTTTAATTTTTATTTTAAAACAGGATCTTGCGAAGCTGCTTAGGGCCTTGCTAAGTTCCTGAGGCTGGCCTTGAACTTGCAATCCTCCTGCCCCGCCTCCAGAATCACCCAAATTACAGGTGTGTGCCACCACATGTGGCCTTGCTGGTATTTTTTGAATAAATACCTAAATTTTAAATTTTTGATGAAATTAACTCTATACCCCTTTACTCCTTTTTATCATGTATGCTCTTGGTGTTGAATTAGAGTACTCATTACCTAGTTCAAAGTCATGAAGATTTCTCCTGTTTCTTTTTTGTCTTTTGTTTGTTTGTTTATTTTGTGTTTGTGCTAGGGATTGAACCCAGGGCCTTGGGCATGCAAGGCAAGCGCTCTACCAACTGAGCTATATCCCCAGCCCTTCTCCTGTTTCTTTTAAGACTTTTATATATAAATTCTGTGATTTGTTTATTTGTATGTGGCATGAAGTAAGGTTCCAAATTCACCTTTTTACATATGAACAACCAGTTGTTCCAGTATCATTTGTTGAAAAGATTTATTTTTTTTAATTGAATTGTTTTGATATTTTTGTTGAAAATCAATTGGCCATAGATGGAAAGGTATAAAGTAGTTACTTCTTGTAGCATTCACTCCTAATTCTAACTCTAGTTTTTATAAGACCTTTTAACTTTTCAAGTCCTTTGATTGATTGCATATTAGAGTTTTTTTTCTGGAACCATATAGCTTCAGTGAATATAAAACATTAGACCAAATAAATTTATCCCAAATGCAGTTGTATTCTTACTGCAGTTACTGAGCATGTGAATATGCATGTATGTCAAGTGTGTGTTTAGAGAAATGATTGTGGATTTACATTAAAGGTAGAACATTTTTCCTTTTTCTATGGAACTGCAATACCTTAATACTTGAGCATTTTGAAAGATCTTTTTTTTTTTCAGCTGAGAGAGCCAGCAGGTTTCAGAGTCTTATATCACTCAAGTTGCTTGTGTAGTCTTTCGAGAAAAATTAAACCAAGATCTCTTAAGTGATTTCCATGCAAAATTAATGCTTCCCTTGACTTCTGCCAAATGCTGTGATGCATTTTGCAGCATATGCCAGAAAGTTTAGAACTTGTATCTGGAATGAATTCAAAATTCTAAGACAGAAAGCATTTGTGCCTGGGGCAATGTAATGACCCCACCTGTGTCTTTTTTTTTTGTCTTCTGGATGTTTTCATTTTATGTCCAGAAAAGCCAACACAGATCCTTCTTCTATTTTTAAACTTTTTATGAAACACAGTTTTAATTTTACAAGACCAGATCTCACTCCAAGTTTCAAAATATGTGTTCTTCAGCGTAAAATGTTTTGACAGATACCTAATGGCCTAGCACTTTAGCATCCATTTTTTTAAGCCTATATGCAGAGAATCAGAGCCATAAAACCACAGTGTAATTAGTCACTATCAGATGTTGAATAAATTTGTATTTCACACATCTATATGCCAGGTAAACTGCCTTTTCCCCCTTCCTATAATTTTGATAGCTAGCTCAACCTGTTAATAAATTACTGAAATAAATAGAAATACTTGGTTGTTGGCTTGATTAACTTTTGATATTTTATTTGTGGTCTAAGACGAAGAACAGCAAGAAACTAGTATTTATTGAGTGCCTACCATGTTCCAAGTATTGTCCTAGATATGTTTACATCCCTAATCTCACTTAATCCTCACAGCCCCTCATTGTTGGTATTATTATCCCAATTTTAGAGATCTAGAACTTTAAACAAGCCAGACAATGATACTTTATGCTTGTGTGGGGCCTTTCAGAATATCATAATTCTAAAGTATCATCTGGGAAGGCCAGTTATAAAAAGAAAACTATCATAATTTATTCCAAGTGTTTCAGAGCTGACGGTGAAAAGAAACAACACATGCAGTATTCCTCAACTCTTTGTACTTGTTTTCTATGGGAAACAGTGAAAAGAGATAAGAAACCAGTAAGCAACACAGAGTGTGTTCAATAGGGGAGGGCTTTATAGTGATCAGACGCAAATAGTACCATAAAAACAGGATTTCCATATGCAAAAAAAAAAAAAAAAAAAAAAAAAAATCACCTTGACCCATACCTCATACTCTATATGAAAACCAGCTAAAATAGATTATAGATCTATTTATAAAGCTTAAAACTATAAAACTTTTAGAAGAAGCCATGGGAACTTCTATGAAACTCTAGGCAGAGCAATTAAATAAAAGAAAGACATTAAAGGGATATGAATAGGAAAAGAAGAGCTCAAACTATCTCTGCTTGCCAGCAAGACCTAAATAATTCCACCAGGAAATTTCTAGAACTCATAAATGAATTCAGCATGATATAAAATTAATACCCATGAATCAATTGCATTCGTGTGCGCCAATGATGAATCAGTTGAAAGAGAAGTTAGGAAAACTATCCCGTTCACAATAGCCTTAAAAAATAAAATACTTGAGAATTCAATCTAACAAAAGAGGTGAAAGATCTCCAAAATGAAAACTACAGAACACTAAAGAAATTTTAAAAGAATTTAGGAGATGGAAAGATCTCCAGTGTTCTTGGATAGGAAGATTTAATGCTGTCAAAATGGCCATATTACCAAAAGCACTATACAGATTTAATGCAATTCCTATGATGTTCCTCAAGGAAATAGAAAAAAACATTCATGAAATTCATTTGGAAAAATAGGAGGTCTAGAAATAGTCAAAACAATCCTTAGTGAGAAAAGCAAAGCAGGAAGCATCATAGTACCAGACCTTAAATTAAATTATAGTACAGAGCTGTAGTAACAAAAACAGCATGTTATTGACACCAAAACAGACACGAAGACCAATGGAACAGAAATGAAGACACAGAGACAAACCCACATAAATATATTTATCTCATATAAGACAAAGGCACCAAAAACATACTTTGGAGGAAAGATAGCCTCTTCAACAAAGAGTACTGGGAAAACTGGAAATCCATATGTAGCCAAATGAAATTAAACTCCTATCTCTCAACCTGCACAAAACTCAAAAGACTTAGGTATTAGATCAGAAACCCTGCACCTACTAGGAGATGATGTAGGCCTAACACTCCAACATGTTAGCTTAGTAACCAGCTTCCTCAACAAGACTCCTAAAGCACAAGAAGTAAAATCAAGGATCACTAAATGGGATAGTATCAAACTAAAAATCTTTTCTTCTGCTCACTTCTTGCATGGGGAGTGAGTGAGTAACTTTGGAGGTGTGGGCTGGGTGGAAATAAAAGCTATAAAAGTAATATTAAGAAATAAAAATAAAAATGAGATTATATATTCAAAAGTGGGGGCATTTATAGGTTGAATAGATCTGATGGGTCTGGTCCTAACAAGAAGAAAAGCCTAGGAATGCTTTATTTATAGTGGAACACATCAAAGGTTTTCACTGTGGCAGGAAAACAGAATAAGAGTGGGGAAAACAAGTTGTTTGGGGCTTAGCAGGTTACACTTGTCTCTGGGTGGCTGTGTTTTAACGTAGGGATGTGAGCTAAGGCAGGGAGCTAGCATCATCTGTGCTCTCTTGAACTAGGGAATTTCACCTGGGAGTTCCCAAGAAAGCAGCTTCCCTTGCCTTATGGTGGTTCAAACAAATCCAATAGTTCATACAAGGTTTCCAACACTTCCTCACAGCAAAGGAAATAATCAAGAATGTGAAGAAAGAGCCTATAGAATGAGAGAAAATTGTTGCTACCTGCTCCTCAGATTAGGTGTTAATTATTAGAATATACAAAGAATTCAAAAAACTTAAACACCAAAAACAGACACTTCTCAAAAGAAGAAATATGAATGGTTAACAAATATATGAAAAAATATCCAGCATTTCTAGCAATTAGAGAAATGCAAATAAAAGCTACACAGAGATTTCACCTCATGCTAATCATAATGGGAATTATCAAGAATACAAGTAACAATAAATGTTAGCAAAGATGTGGGGAAAAGGGTACTCATTCAATGCTGATGGGACTGCAAATTGGTGCAACCACTATGGAAGAGTATGGAGATTCTTCAAACAACTAGGAATGGAACCATCATTTAACTCAGCTATTCCACTCCTCAGTATATACCCAAAGGAGTTAAAATCAGCATGCTACAGTGATGCAGCCACATCAATATTTACAACTGCTCTATTCACAGTAGTGAAGGTATGGAACCAACCTAGGTGTCCTTCAACAGATGAATGGATAAAGAAAATGTGAGATACACACACACACACACACACACACACACAATGGGATATTAGTCATAAAGAAGAATGACTCTGGCATTTGCTGGTAAATGGATAGATCTGGAGACTATCATGCTAAGTGAAATAAGCCAATTCCAAAAAAACCCCAAAGCTTGAATAGTCTCTTTGGTAGTGGATCCTAATACACAACAAAGATTGGGGATGTGAAAAATAGAAGTTCAGGGGATACCAATAGAAAAGAAAGTGGAATGAATCTGATAATATAACTTTCCTATGTACATATATGAGTAGCCCACAAGTGAATCTCAGCATTGTGTACATCCTCAAGACTGGGATTCTAATTATAATAAGATATACTTTCTGTTTGTATAAATGTGTCAAAATATACTATCATGTATAACTAAAAGAACAAATAAAATTTTTAAAAAAGGAATTCTGGCTTAGGGGGAAAAACAGGGAGCATCACAGAGAAGTTTTTGGAGGGGTAGAACCATGCATTTGTCAAAACACATAGAACTATATATTTAGAAAGGTCAGTTTTATCATAGTATCATAAGTACATACTGCAATAAAGTTGACTTATATATATCTGTATTTATTTGTAGATATATATGCATATAATAAATCTATTTTCACTCATCAATTAAGAGAAGTCTAGACTTAGCCACCCTAAAGCTGTTTGGTGGTTCCAGGGTCAGCAAGGACCAGGGTACCTCCTGTTTTGTTGCTCTGAGAGGATGTTGCTTATACCCAGCTGTCTTATCCATATTACTGGCAGAGGGAAGAGTTTAAAAAAAAAAGAGTATGAAGAAGGATCTGTACTTCTTTTACTTCTTTGATATTTTGATATTCTATACTACACTTTCATGTAAACCTCATTAGCCAAAATTCAAAATCTAGGTGCAAGAGACTCTGGAAAATGAAGAAAGGAGAATGAATGTTGGAGTATGCTGATACTGTCTGTCAGCTCCTGATGATTTCTAGCTACCAACTTGTAACACTGATCAAAGTCCACTTGCTCTTCATTATGTTACTTTAAATCCTGGAGTTCTAGCATGCCTATTATTTTTGTGTACTCTTCTCAAACCCTTATTTGAGCTTGCCTTTTACTAGTTACTGGTTTCTGAAATTGAGTCAGTGAATCTTAAGATAATGTCTGATATAACATTTGACAACTCTGAAAACTGGATTTTGACAATATTTGGCAATTGATGAAATTTTCAAGTAACACTTAGGGGAAGGCATGCAAAAAATATTTTAAATCAAAACCAGACCATGTTTATTGGGAACAAATCACAAACATTTGCCCGGCTCAGAGAAAATCCTGGGTATCCATACATTAAAAAATCATTTCCTTTTCATTGCATATTGACTAAACCTCAAATGTATAGATAGGCAGTGAAATTATTTCATTCATTTATGCAACATACACATATTTAAAAAAGAAAAAGAATTCTTGCTTTCAAGGAGATCTTTTAAAAGAAATAAATGTTACTATGTATAAATATAACTTGCAACCTGGGTCAAGTGAGTTCTCCAGTTTCATACTTTTTTCAAAATTGTTTAGGCTATTCCAAGTTGTTAACAATTTCATGTAAGTTTCAGAATCAGGTTATCCAATTTATACTCCCAAATCTCTGCTGAAATTTGAAGGACAATGTATTGAATCTAAAGATCACTTTGGGAAATATTGAAATCTTAATAATATTGATCTCCAGTTCATGAGTACAATATATCTTTTTATGACTTCTTTTTTCATTGATCTCAGAAATTGTTTATCAGTTTTAGCATACAAACATTGACTGTGACTTGTCAGATTTCACTTTCATTCTGTCATGAATGGTATTTTCATTGTTGTTAGTCTATAGAAATAATATTGATTTATGATTACTAACCTTGTGTCCTCTGATCTTAACTAAACTTATTCATTAGTTCTAGAAGCATTTTTGTCTATTCTTGGTTCTTTCTATATAGATGATTATGTGCTAATTTAATATTATTTCTTCTTTCCAATCCATAAACCTTTCATTTCTTTTATTTTCCTTATTGTAGTGGCTGGCAATTTCAGTGTACAGAAATAAGGACAGCTGACATTATTGGTTTGTTCTCAAGCTGGGGCAAAGTATTCAGCTTTGCTCCATACTTATTATTGTAGGTTTTCATAGATATCCTTTATTAGATTCCGAAAGTTCCATTTTATTTCTAGGTGAAGCTTTTTATTTTAATTTTTAAAAATATTGAATGGATTTTTTTCCCCTTGGTACCAGGGATTGAACCCAGGGACACTTAACCACTGGAGCAACATCCTTAGACCTCTTTTAAAATATTTTATTTAAAAACAGGGTCTCACTGAGTTGCTTAGGACCTCACTAACTTGCTGAGACTGGCTTTGAACTTGCAATCCTCCTGCCTCCGCTGAGGCAAGTTGCTGGGATTGCAGGTGTACATTACCACACCCAACAAAAATGGATGGATTTAGAATGTCTCAAATTCTTGTGTCAATTAGAATATCTTTTTTCTTTCTAAATCTGTTGATATGAGATATATTTTTATTTCTTTCAATCTTCCTTTGCACTCCTAGTTTAAACATTACCTTGTCATGTATGTTATCCTGTTGATAGCCAGCAAGTTTGAATTTATTTGTGTCTTGTTAAGGATTTTTGTGTCTGTTCTTTGCGAATATTTGTCTGTAGGTTTTTTTTTAATGTTTATTTTTTAGTTTTAGGTGGACACAATATTTTATTTTTAGTGGTGCTGAGGATCCAACCCAGTGCCTCATGCATGCCAAGTGAGCGCGCTACCACTTGAGCCACATCCCGAGCCTACTGACTGTAGTTTTTGTGTAGTGATTTTGGTTTTGGCATCAGGGTGAGGCCTTGTATAGTTATCTGGGTAGTTTCCTCTTCCTTTTCTAGTGGAGTTTATAGAATTGGTACTACAGGATGACTATTCTTTATCCAAATTGAGGGACAAGCAGTGTTCAAATTTTGGATTTTTTTTAATTTAGAATTTTTGCATATGTGTAATGACGTATGTTTACTATAGGACCCACGCCTAAACTGGAAATTAATTTGCTTCATATATACCATATACTTATAGCTTGAAGTAATTGTATACAAATTTTAAATATTTTTTTTTTTTACATGAAACAAAGTTTCACATGAGGTTAGATGTGGAGTTTTCTACTTGTTCCAGTAATCAAAAAGGTTTACATTTTGGAGTATTTTGGATTAGGGATTCCAACTCATATTTCTTTCTTAGATATTTCATAGAATTCAACAGTGAAGCCTCTAGACTTTTATTAGTGGAAAGTTTTAAAAAACGTATTCAGCTTTTTACATAGATAAAGGAATATTCTAGTTCTTTTTTTTTTTTTTTTTTGGTCCTGGGAATTGAACTCATGGCCTTTTGCATACGAGGCAAGCACTCTACCAACTGAATTATATCCCCAGCCCTCTAGTTATTTCTTATTGAGTGGGCTTTGGTAGCTTGTGTGTTACAAGGAAATATGTCCATTTTATCTAAATTATCAAATTTTTGGTATAAAGTCATTCACAAAATTTCCTATTATCCTTTTAATATCATTAAGCTCTATAGTGATGTCTCTTCTTTCATTAAAGTATTGTGTTTGATATTGTCTCTAATTTTCTTTTGTAAATCATTAGTCCACCTGTTAACTCAGTTTATTCTATTGACCTCATAAAAACAGCTTTTGATTTCTGTATTATTTCTTGTTTGTTTTCTATTTGATTCACATGTACTTTTACTTTCCTCTGCTTACTTTGGATTTAATATTCTCTCTAGCGCTGCCCTTGACCTCACCTTCCTCCCCTTCCTCCCTCTTTAGTTTCATAAGGTTGAACGTTGGGTAATTGATTGGAGATTTTCCCCCCTAATCTATGCAGTTAATTCTACATTTTCCTTTTATGCTCTGTCTGAGTTGAACAAGAATTTTGATATATTGCATTTTCATATCTGTTAGATTTAAGGTATTTTTTAATATCCCTTGTTGTTTTTTAACCCTTTATTCATGGATAATTTAGAAGCATATGCCTTTATTTCTAAATATTTGGGAAAGATATATTTCCATTTACATTTTTATTATTGATTACTTCATTAATTTTATTTTTTATAGTGATATATGATTTCACATATGACTTTAGTCATTTTCAATTTGTTCTATGGCCCAGAATATGGCCTGTCTTGATGAGTGTTCAGCATATATTTGAAAAGGATGTTCATCCGTTTGTGAACATTCTAAAGATGTTATTTAGCTTACATTGATTGATAGTGCTTTTCAGGTCTTTTATATACTTACTGATTTGGGGATGCAAAGGAGTACTTTTCTATTAGTTACTAAAAGAGGAGTCTTAAAGTGTGCATCTATTATTATGGACTTCTTATTTCACCTTTTCTTTATATTAAGTTTACCTTGGTATTAGGGGCATGTGCATTTAGGATTGTTAATGTCTTTTGGCCAATTGACTATTACTATGAAAATTTCCTCTTAGCCTCCGATTATTGTCTTAGTCTTAAAATCTGCCATGCCTGACATTGGTATGGTCTTTTCAGTTCTTTAAAAATTGTATGTACTCTCTTTCTGTCTTTTTTCTATTAACTTATCTATCTATCCATACCAATGACAGAATCTGCCTAGGTCTTGCTTTTATCTAATCTTTGCCAGAGTTTTGATCATTTTTATGAGGTTGACTTTACATCTATCATCTATCATGTTACTGTTTGTGTTTTTCACATTGCTTTTATTTTTATTTTTTTCCTGTTTATAAAATAATAAATTATTGGTTACATTTTCTCTTCATTAGTATATATTCATTATAAAAATATGTTAGTGATTGCTCTAGAATTTATAATGTGTATCTTTTTAAAAAAATATTTACTTTTTGATTTTAGGTGGACACAATATCTTTATTTTATTTTTATGTGGTGCTAAGGATTGAACTCAGTGCCTCATGCATGCTAGGCAAGTGCCCTACCTCTGAGCCACGACCCCAGTCCCTATAATGTGTATCTTTAACACATTCCTTCCTTTTAACCTTTCTGCTGTAATTGTCATATGTTTTATTGGGACCTATTATAAATCTCATAATATATTGTTATTATTTTTGCTTTCTAGCCTTTTGTTTTTTAAAGAAATTTAAACATTTTAAAAAGTGTCTTTTACATTTACCTTCATCTTTATTATATGTAGCATTCTTCATTTCCTTGTATAGATTCAGATTTCCATTTGTGTCATATTTATTATACTTTTAAGAACTTCCTTTATCATTTCTTTTTTTAAAATATTTTTTTAGTTGTACATAGACACAATGTCTTTCTTTCTTTATTTTTATGTGGTACTGAGGATCAAACCCAGTGCCTTACACATGCAAGGCAACTACTCGACCCCTGAGTTACAGCCCCAGTCCTCTATCACTTCTTGTACACATTGGATGGCAGTGAATTGTCTTGGCACTTTTCCATCTAAAAAAAGGATTGATTTCATCTTATTATTGAAATATATTTTGACTGGCAATTGAATGTTGGATTGACTCCTTTTTCTCCCCCAGGACTTTAAAGATGTTGTTCCATAATGGTTTGGCATGCATATTTTCTACCATGCTGCTGCTGATGTCATTTTTGTTCTTATTATTTTCTTTTCTTTTTTTCCTTGCTCTGGGTCATATGGCTTTTGTTATCTCTGCCCTAAATGGCAGTGTTTCTTTTCCTGGGACTATGAGTAAGAGCTGCCTCTGTCCCAGGCCTGAACAGCTATGGCTCATTACTTTGTGGAAGTTCAGGCACAAACAGCTGTATTTCTGCTTCTCCCCCAGAGGCATGAGATTTTTTTTCTCTTGAATAGGATACCATTCTTTTCTAGTGACTTATTTTCATTGTGTGTTCTGGTATATGTTGTAGGGCAGTACATTTAACACATGTGAGTAACTTACAAATTTTTATATATATATATATATATATATATATATATATATATATACACACATATACATACACAAATATATATATATATATATATATATATATATGGCATGTGTTGAACAGTTTTACTGGTCAGAGTATATACTTAGAACAGTTTGGAGGCCACTGCTTTAGAGGGCATGAACTAAAACTCTAGATTCAAAGTAGAAATTGTCACTTGTTTTTTGATTTGATGAAGACACCATTCAGATAGTTCATGAGTAACTTAATTTATACATGGAGAATGTTTTATAGTGTATGTTTTGGGTTTTTAAAATAAATTTATTTTTATTTATTGATTTTTAATTTTTATTTTTTTGTCCTGGGGATTGAACTCAGAGGTGCTATACCACTGAGCCACATCTTCAGCCTTTTATATTTTTTATTTTGAGACAGGGTCTCAATAAGTTGGTTAGGGCCTCATGGAGTTGGTTAGGGCCCCTGTAAGTTGCTGAAGCTCATCTTGAACTCACCACCCTCCTGCCTCAGTCTCCTGAGTCCCTGGGATTATAGTTGTGTGCCACTGTACCCAGCTTTTTTTTTTTTTTTTTTAATTTTTAAAGAGGTATTTATTAGAATAATGAAAGAGAAATTTTATTTTTAAAAAATTTTTTAATTTGTTCTAATTAGTTCTTCATGACAGTGTAATGTATTTTGACACATCATATATTAATGGAGTATAACTTCTCATTCTTCTAGTTGTGCATGATGTAGAGTTACGCTGGCCATGTAATCATATATGCACATAGGGTGATAGTGTCTGATTCATTCTACTACAACTCATACCCCCATACCCCCTCCCTTCCTTTCACTCCCCTCTTTCGAATCCAAAATACATCTATTCTTCCCTCGTGCCTCCACTTCCTCGTTGTGAATTATCATCCATATATCAGAGAAAACATTCAGCCTTTGATACTTTGGGATTGGCTTATTTTGCTTAACAGGATATTCTCTAACTCCATCCATTTACCTGCAAATGCCATAATTTTATTTTCTTTTATTGCTGAGTAATATTCCATTGTGTATACATACACAATTTCTTTATTCATTCATCTGTTGAAGGGCACCTAGTTTGGTTCCATTGTTTAGCCATTGTGAATTGAACTTCTTTGAACATGGATGTGGCTGCATCACTGTAGTATGCTGATTTTAAGTCCTTTGGGTTATAAACCAAGGAGGGGGATAGCTGGGTCAAATGGTGGTTCCTTTCCAAGTTTTCTGAGTACTCTCCATACTGCTTTCTTGAGTGGATGCACCAATATGCAGTCCCATCAGCAAAAGTTACGAGTGTACCTTTTCCCCTACATCCTCGCCAACATTTATTGTTACTTGTATTCTTGATAATTGCCATTCTGACTAGAGTGAGATGGAATCTCAGTGTAGTTTTGGTTTACAGATAAATTTTATCTCTTACAATTGTTTCTGAACATTTTTTAAAAAAATTATTTTGGGCTAATACATTGAAACATAAGAATTGCATATATTAGTGGGGTGCCATTCTTTTCTTTTTTAAATTTATTTTTTAGTTGTAGTTGGACACAATACCTTTATTCATTTATTTATTTTTATGTGGTGCTGAGGGTCAAACCCACAGCCCCGCACATGCTAGGCAAGCACTCTACCGCTGAGCCACAGCCCCTGTCCCACTATTATTTTCAAATAATTATTATATATTAACAATAATTATTAATTAGATAATGTCAACATCTAATTTCATATTAATGAGATATTAATAACTGATATTTTAAGCACATGTGTACTTAAAAAGTGAGGCAGTCTTTATATACCCTTTTTTATTTTAAACTCCCTTTTAAAATTAAAAATGAAAAATCCTTTTTTTTTTTTTTAGGACTGTCAGGATATGGGAAGTTGAAAATCCAAGGAAGCAAAAAAGTGTGTTTAAACCACGGACAATGCAGGGTAAAAAAGTTATTCCTACTACGTGCACATATAGTAGAGATGGAAACCTCATAGCAGCTGCCTGCCAGAATGGAAGCATACAGATCTGGGATCGCAATTTAACTGTAAGTCAAGGACATTTAAACCTTCTTTCTGTAGATGACAACTACCTTAGAAAGACAAACATCATGTTAAAATATTATGAAGGTCAATTTCCTGAGTTTAGATCTAATTTAAACTTCAGAGTTAGTCAAACATTGGAACTTCTGCAGTAAATAGCATTTCAGCAAATGTTCCAGTTCAGTATTTTCCAGTGTGTATTAGATTCCAATTTTAAAATTATACTCTTTTGGTATAAAATTTGAAAAAAACAGTGCAATTCATTATATAACGTCTCAATGTATTTGATTTTGAAAGTCAATGAACAGTTTTACAGTAATATAAAACAAGTCTTAAGTAGAAAACTAGAAAATACCCTTTCAAATACCACTAAAAAGTCCAACATTATCCATCATTTTTACAGTTATTTCAGTAGAAATTTAAATAATATTTTGTTTTAAATTTCCGTGTGATTCCATTTTAGCAGGTTTCAGGTTTTCCCTATACAGTTTTAGGTTCTTGCTAGAATATTTTGGAATTCAAAGGAATTTTAAGATCCATAGATCCTTTGATAACCAATAACCTGTATAAAGGGCTTTGTGGTATGTATAGATGGAAAAATGAAAATATTTGAAAAGTAAATTGAGTCTAGATTACAAAATTAAGATAAAATTCTACATAAATTTTATAACACAGTTTAGATTCTTTGATTCAATAGAAAGATCTGGTCAATTATTAGTTCAATAAATATTTATTGACTGGGTAGTACTATATGCCAGTCACTGTCCTTTATACTGAGAGTCTTTATCAAAAATTCCTGCCCTTGTGGAGTTTACATTCTAGTTAAAAAAAAAAAAATAGAAATTTTATTCTGTTCAGTTTTATCCTTCGAACACTTGCATTTTGAATGGAACTCCAGGAAACAAACTTGTCTTTTTATGCAGTTAAAGTAATTTGTGTTGGAATAAGGTAAAAAGTAATGATTAGAGGGAAAAATTCATGGTGATAATGCTGGAAATATCTGTGGCATTTTCTGTGTCAGATCTTTTATTTCTGTTTTCATCCTCACTGTAAACCCCATAAAGCTTCATAACAGCACAGAGATTTTAAAAGTCCTTTGAATTGTAAACTGAGTTCTAACCAGGCAGTAAATTTATAGTTACTGGCTTTCATCGTCTCTGGGAGCAGTTGATTTAAACATAGAAATTCTAAAACATACAGTTTTCTCCATGTAGCTTTAGTAGTAGTATGTTTGACATAGTGCATATATGTGTGTCTTCTCTTAGAACCCTTATATTTTGATAATGTTGAGCACAGGTTTTAGAAATTGATTGGCCTTGTATAATGAGTATCTCCTGTTTCCAGTTTTGTGTAAGACAAAGCAATACAAATGCCAGTTTCCAAAAAAATATATCCTAAGTCATTCTACTAATCACAATCTTCTTTTCTGTTAGAATTCAGTAACACATGAATGTATAGGTTATTGTACCATACCCCATTTGTTGTATTTTATTTCTATTTTACATTTGCATATTAATGTGTATCAATTGTAAAGAAATCAAACTGAGAAGTAAAATCTTGCCAGCAGGAAATCTGACTTGATTTAAAAACAGATTTGTTCTGAATTGTTATTTCAGCAATTAAAAAAAAAATCTATGTGTAAACCCTGAAGCTGAAGAAAGACAGCACAATAGCAGCAGCTTTTCCACACAGGAGCCAAAGGGCAGCATTGTAGATAATGGTTAATACACATTTTGTGTTGATTAAGTAAAACTGTTGTAATTGACACATTTAATCATAGAATTCTCATTTGACCAACTTGAATTTTAACACAGTAAATGAAATGTATTCCTTTAGAAGTGAACTATATATTAATGATATCTAGCTCGCCACATTTGACTATTTAATTTTTCATTAGTTAAAATAAAGTACAATTAAAACATCAGTTTCTCCTTCACAATGACCACTTTTCAAGTGCCTTAGAGCCTTGGGAGACTTATGACTGCTTATTAACACAGGTATAAAACATTCCTGTCATAGTTCTGTTGGACATTGCTGCTCGAGAGGAATGGTGGTTCTCCCAAGGTCCCTTTTATTCTTATGATGATGGCCTGCCTTTGGGTTTGAGAAGGCCTCTTATGAGGTGCTTCTGTTGTTCTGCACTGCCTCCTTGGTTCCCCACTTCCCTCCTCCTCAGTGTAATATTGAGTCAAGCAGAGGCCAATATCTGGTGGGAATAAGGGGAGGAAGAGGCAGAATATAGGAGGTGACATTGGAGAGGTGATAGGACTCAACCTGACTCATGGCCTTTGCACGTTGTTGAACCATTTAGCCCTCAGCTATCTTCTTACAGATAGTCACCTGACTTTTCTTTTACCTCTTTCACCTCTTTGCTCTTCAGCAAGGCCTTCCCTGACCATACCTTATTTAAAATTGCAACCTTCTCCCCACCAGAGGACTCTCTGTGCCTTTTTTTTTTTTTTTTTGTAGTGTTGATCACCCACCATCTAACATATGCTGAATTACATCTTCCACCTTTTTATTGGCTGATTCCCTCCGGTATGAAATTTGCTCCATAAGGAAAATGATTGTTTTTGCTCCTTGGTGTATCCGCTGAGCAAAGAACAATGCCTTATTCACAGATGACCTTCCTACTTGTTGACGAGTGAATTCATTCTAAAAAAAAGCATCATAATATGAGATGGTCAGTTTCTTTAAGAAGATGTTAAAAAATAATAGCATAAAAATTATCCTAGTTTTGTGAAAATTGTGAGATACAGATATGTGTATATTTGTATCTTGGCTGGGAGAGAAGATGAGACACATTGGTGTAAATTTGGACATATTTTTAATGATATATAAATATATAATATATATGTTCTATATATTTGACTGATTTTGGATTACAGGTGAATTTTTAAAAATGATTCTTGTATCTTAAGTATAATTTTCGAGTTTTAAAATAATTCAGCATATATAGTTTTATGAATACCTGATGACATCTTTATTTTGTATAAAATACCTATCAAATTTATTCATTTTTTCCCCTTTTTATGGGTTCTTTTTACTTATCATAACATTAGGATTCATTTGGACATAATTATAAAAGCATAGAATATAATTTGTTCTAATTCAGTCCCTAGTATTTCCCCTTTCCCCTCCCTCTACTCTACTGATCTTTATGCTATTTACTTATAGTTTTTTTAAATAGCATCTTGTGGATGTATATGATGGTGAGATTGATTGTGGTATGTTTATATGTGTACATAGGAAAGTTAGGACAGATTCATTTCACTGTTCCTTTCTCCTGTCCCTCCTTCCTCCTGTTCAATCCTCTTCATCTACTCCACTGATCTTCTGTTTTTTTATGCACCCCCTCCTACCATTTTGGATTGCCTTTTGCATATCAAAAAAAAATTCAACCTTTGACTTTTGGGGACTCGCTTATTTTACTTAGCTTTGTTCTGTCTTTTCTCACAACTCAAGTAAACTAATTAATGCCAGATTCTGATAGTGTTTGTTAATTCCTTTTTTTTTGTTTGTTTGTTTGTTAATGCCTCCTATGTGTTTTTATGGATTGCATTTGCTGTTTCTTTTTTTGAATTTTGGGCATTCTTATGAAGATGTTATAATCACTGAAAATAAAACTATATTTACTTTTATAGAGGTTCAGTTAGTATGTGTACTAAGACTATTAGTAAAAAAAGGGAAAATTTTATGAAGGAGGGCTATTAATATTTCTTTGTATTTCTCTTTTATATCAAGTAGAAAAATCAATCTTCCCTTAAATGGAGTGTTAACCTGTTGGTGTTAAAAAGGTGTTTTTGGGGATTTAAAAAAGAATAATATAGCATATAATGTTGAATCCTTGATTCCAGTGTTATTTTGTGATAAATTTGTAATCTCTTATAAAAATTTGCAAGTCAGATAATTTTGATATGGAAAACTTTTTTACTGAGTTATTTATCATTTATTACTAACTACAAATATGAAGATATGTGAAGAACCCATGTTTCATTAAAAATTATATTTGACCAAAGGCCAAATATTTTCTGTGATATGTGGATGCTGATCTACTATGTGGGTCAGGGCATGAGAAGAACAGAGGAACTTTGGATTGGGCAGAGGGGAGTAAGGGGAGGGGAAGGAGTATAGGGGTGGGGAAGATGGTGGAATGAGTCGGACATTATTACTCTGTGTACATGTACAACTGCATGAATGGCTCTGCATCGAGTACAACCAGAGAAATGAAAAGTTGTGCTCCATGTGTGTACCATGAGTCAAAATGCATTCTGCTATCATGTAGAACTAATTAGAAGAAATAATTAAAAAATTACATTTGAGAGTATATAAATTAAAAATAATTGCTTTCAATTATTTTAAAAATAATTGAAAAATTGATTTTTAAATTGATTTACATAACCATATTAGCCCTGTAAATAATGTATGGAGAACTCATTGACATCAAATTATACTATGGTATCTGAGTGTCCTCTATCTTCCTGAGAGTGGTATTTTCTAAGGGCTTTCATGAGTTAAACATGACCTCCAGAGGCTAAGAGTGTGTTTGTAGCTCAAGGTAATATCTTCCTTCTTTTCACAAAGACTGATCACTCAGTAATAATTCACAACTTCTACTCCATAGTATGTGTTCAAGTTAGAGTAGCACAATATTGACTGTAAAGTAGGAAAGTAGTAGTAAGTTGTAGTGGGAAAACTATGTTTTATCTAAAAATTTTTAAAATACCAAGTGATTTAAAAAATGTTGACAAACGCGTATTTCATAAAACACTAATATATTATAAATGACACAAGACATATACTTATAGTATACATTTCTTTGGACTGTCAGTCCATCCTGAGTTTCCTAAGCTCTCCATATTATATATATATCTTTTTGTATTTATGAAATGAGGACATGATCCCCACCTTGTTAAGTTATTGTGAAGATCATTTTAGATAATATATTTGAGATACTCAGGACGGGCCTCTAAGTTCTTGGTAACAGTGGGTCTTCCTTCTTTTTCTTTTTACAATTCTCACAGAATTTTGAAGTTAGAACTTAGGATACTGTTTAACCCTGGCTGTGAAAGACTTATGGAATCTGAGTTTGACAGGCTACTTGGTGACTAAAGGTGTGGTTTAAGAAAATAAGACTGTAGGTATCTGCTTCAACCAGTCATTCACTGTATGAAAATACAGCCATAATCAATTAATTGGGATGCTGTGGACCAAATTTTTAGTTATGCTTGAATTAATACGTCAATTAGAATTATGTTTTGTAAATATTCAAGAGGAAACGTTTGACATAGAAATTGTTTCATAGTGTTTTTGTCATGTTTTTCTGTGATTACTTTTCAAAAAGTTATGTCATTGACTCAAAACACAAATAGTCATCAAAATTTTGCAAAATTACTTGCAAGCTCTGAACTTTAATTCTAATCTATTAATTATTTTAATGAAAAGAATAAATTTTTAAAATAATATCCTTATACTGTGTTATGTACTGTTAGAAGCAACATCTAATACTGGCTTTTAAAAAATTAAAAGTTTTTTTTTAAAATATGGATGATTTTTATCCTTGTTCTTTGCTTTACTGAAAGTCTTTGAACTTAAAGACTTCCTATAAAATGTGGCAATTTTACCACATTCATTAAACTTTAATCCCTCCTGAAACTCCACTAAAATGGCAAGGAAAACATATTTTAAAGCATAAACCCACATGGACAAAGAGAATTAGCAACAGCAGAAAAAAGAGGTCAAGGGGTTGGGGTTGTAGTCAGTTGGTAGAGTGTTTGCCTTGCATATGTGAGGCACTAGATTCAATCCTCAGCACCACATAAAACCATAAAATAAAATAAAGGTATTGTCTGTCTACAGCTAATTTTTTTTTAAAAAAAGGTCAAGACATATATGGAAGCTAGAAGCCAGATACATGAATGGTAACTGACTTTGGAGCTAACTAGAGAAAACAGAGATCTCAGTCATGGGGGAAGCCTGTGAGAGATTCATATAGAACTGTATTCCTTCCCCCTCTCTCTGTTGTTGTTGCTGTTATTATTATTGTTGTTGTTTTTTACTGAGGATTTACCATGGTTTAGGCATCACCTTACATGTAATATTTCACTTAATCCTTACAGTGGTCCTATGATGTAAATATTGCTACTGTCATTTACAGATGAGGGAATAGACACAAAGAGTTTGAGTTACCTACCCAATATTATTTAGTAAGTGGCATGACTGGCATTTAATCCTAGGAAGTATGATTCAGGAGCCTATGCCAGGAGTCAAAAAACTAAGGTTCATGCACAAAATGTAGCCCACTATTGTTTTTGTATCACTTGCCAGCTGAAACTGGAAATTGCATTTTTAAATGTTCATATTATTTTCCTAAGGCTGCTATAACAAATTATCACAAATTTAGTGATTTAAAATAATACAAATGAATTATTTTAAAGCTCTGCAGATGAGAAGTCTCACTGGGGTAAAATTAGGGTGTCAGCAGGGATGTGTTCCTTTTGGGATACACCAGAGGGATATACTCCCTTGTTCTTGCAACTACTAGAGGCCACCACTCCCTGTTCCTTTGTTTATGGGCCCTTCCTCCATGTTAAAGGCCAGCAGCAGTGGGTTGATGGGTTGAGTCCTCTTCACATTGCAACACCTTGGTCTTCTTTTCTGCTCCCCTTTGTCACTTTTAAAAGACTCTTATGATTATATTGAGCATCCTTGGGTAATCTCCCTATTTTACAGTCAACTGATGAGCAATGTTAATTCAATCTAAAACCTTATTTCCCCTTTGCCACATGAAGTAATATATTAATAGATTCCAGGATTAGCATGTGAAGATCTTTGGAGTCATTATTCTATTACAATGTTTTTTAAAATCAAAATAAGGAAAATATTTCATAAATTATATGTAATTCAAATTTCAGTGTTCATTAATAAATTTTATTAGAACAACCTCACTTGTTCTTTTTTATATTTATGTGGCTGCTTTTATACTACGGTAGCAGAATAGCAAATAGTTGCAACAGAGTGTAAGATCCTCAAAGTCTAAAATATTTACCATCTGGCCCTTAATAGAAAAAAATCATAATCCTTGGCATAGTATTTCTAATCTGCTTTTCAGTGCCTTACTCTTAAATACTAATAGACAAACAAGTGTCATCAGACACTGTAACATGAAATACAGAGACTAAAATAAATGGGTAAAGTAACTCAGTGAAGTGGGGGAGAATGTAGGAAAATAAAGAAATTCTCTAGGGAAAAATCCCCACCTATAATTAATAGTCTCAGAAAAAAATAAAGAGTAGTATAACCAAGAAGCCAGAGCAGAATACTATTATAAATGTGAAAATTTAGAAATAAAGAAAGAGCTCTTGGAAAACAAATAAATGATAGCAGGGAAGGAAAACACATAGGAATATTGAAATATCCTAAAATGTAGATATAAATAAAGTGAAGGAGATATCCTATAAAGTAAAATAAAAGACAGTAAGAGAGAGATTTAAATGGTCAGTGCAGGGGCCAGTACTTGGAACGTTCTTGAAAGAAAATATGTAGGGAAGGGAAAATAGAAATAGGTAAGAAATAGCTATCAAAACTGTCTCAGAACTTAAATAACATGACTCTTCAGATGGGAAGGATTCATCTGGAAAGTATGAAATAGACTCACATCAAGCCTTGCATCATAATTCAGAATACCAGGGATATAGAAAAGATCCCTCAAACTCACAGAGATAATAAAATAGGAAACATGTAACAGAAGAATAATGGGGCCATGTAATTTAGGGTGTTGGTAATACAGTTGCTCAAGTGTAATACCAGGGACTTAGCTACTAGGGAGGGTAGCGAAGAACAGGAGGGGCTGACAGATGGAAAGTAGAGAGATTACATCATTAATTCCACAGAAGTTACTAAGCGCCTTCTCTGGTCCAAGTACTGTCCTAGGTGCTGGGATAACCGTTGAGGAAACAGAGACCCTATCCACTGCTTTCAAAGACCCTGAATTACTAGAAATTTGGTATTTTGTCCCTCATAAGGAGATATTGTCCAATCTATTTCAGTGTTTTTCAGAATAAAACAAGTCTTTTTCAGCATTCAATTTGGCTTTTTTTCAGTCCTTGTTCTCCTTATTAATGCCATTCTTCTTTGAAACAGCCTCTTTTCTTGCCAACTTCCCTCTTATTCTAAACTCAGGTCCCGTAGGCAGCCTTGTTCTACCTTTTTTAAAAAAAATTCTAATTTGTTATATATGACAGCAGAATGCATTACAATTTGTATTATACATATAGAGCACAGTTTTTCATCTCTCTGGTTGTATGCTTGTTCTACCCTTTTGTTCTTAGAGTTCTCAGCTGCCTTTTCCACAGTTTAAGTTTGCTGTACCAAAACACCCTCCACATCTGTTTTAGAACCCACTCTTCGTTTTGATGTTTCTATTTTTCTTAATTATTTTCTATTTAGGCTTTGGAATATTTTCTACCTCCTGTAACCAGCAGCAGTCTTATAAATTCTGTTTTAGTGTCTATTAGATCTTCCTTTTGATTTCAGTCTTGCCTTCACTCTACCCTTTTCCCCATCTCTAACCTGTGTACTCGGATATCCTTCCCCTTCTCTGTCTGTCCCCCATGATATACCTAGCCCCAGTTTAGATCCTGTTAAATGTAGCGCTTATGCTTTAATGCTTACCACATACCATAAAGTAGTACGAAGTTAACATTTCTTCAAACTTATTTATTCAGGCCTTTCAGTTATTCCTTATTTACTCTTTGAATATCTTCTATGACTTTGTACATAAGTTGAAAACTTTGATTTTTAACCAGGCTAGATTATACTGTTTCCTTATGAACATCCTCTAGTTTACTGGAGGATGTGTCACTTGATGCCTCTCCTGGTACTTCCGGCTCTGCCTTACCTGCCTCTCCTGTAGGCCCTCGACTGATGATGGAAGTCCCATTCCTTAAAGAAAGCCAGATCAGATTTCATGCCCTCCTTAGCATTTGAACAGTCATGGAATTACAGGTGTACAACATCATGTCTGGTAAACTGTACACATTAAATGGGTCATATTAAATTATACTTTAATAAAATTGAATGATCCATATTTTATTATTATGGATTATAATCTTTTCAAAACTGTACATACACAAACTTTTAAGTTCTCTTGCCACTGGAATATGGGATTTGATAATATAAATAATCTTTTGCCAAAGTTGACTAATGACACAAACATTTATGTCACTGTTGGTAACTCTGTAGGACAAGAATTTTTTTTCTCTTTATCTTTGGACTTGGTGTGCAAAACATATGTAGTAGTGACTTGATATGTATTTGTTGAATTAAAATTCAATGGCTTAGTATACCTGTACTGTGTATATTTAAATTCAATAAAAAAATTCTTATTTTTAGGATCTAATTTTGAAATATAGGCCTTGCACAGTATATTTAAAAGGAAAAATTTATGCACACCCTGGATACATGATGTTAATATATAGAGGAAAAATGTAACTGATGAAACTATAAGAGAAAAATTATAGGCTTAGGGGGCTGGGGTTGTGGCTCAGTGGTAGAGTGCTCGCCCAGCATGTGTGGGCCACTAAGTTTGATCCTCAGTACCACATTAAATTAATAAATAGATAGATAGATAAATAAATAAATAAATAAAGGTATTGTGTCCAACTACAACTAAAAAAAAATTATAGGCTTATACACTAAATACTAATCAAAGTTGCTTGAGGGGGCTAGGGTTTTGGCTCAGTAGTAGAGTGCTTGCCTTCCATGTGTGAGGCACTGAGTTCGATTCTCAGCACCGCAAATAAATAAATGAATAAAATAAAGGTCTATCAAAATTTAAAAAATATTTTTTAAAAAAAGTTGCTTCAGAGTTCAAGATGGCGGATTAGAGGAGAACTCATTACTGGTGTGACCCCGAGTTAGTAGACAGACGCTCCTCCTCATAAAAGCCCCACCCACAGATTTAAGCTTCATGGAGCCTGTGATAGGAGTTCTAACAGCGGCTGGTCACAAACGCAGTCCAGAACCTGAGAAAAGTGGAGTTGCTCTGTGCGCGGAACCTGAGCAGCTGAACAGCAGCCCCTGCAGCCGGGCGGAATTGAGCGCTGCAGAGTTCTGGCAGTATAGAAAAGCAGAGTTTCAGATCCTGTGGAGATAGAGTGCGCCTGACGGTGATCCACGTCTCCACAGGGCACCGGACCAAGGACTGAAGTTTGGACTTAGTGGAGAAACAGCCCAGTTCCCTCCACCTCACCGGACACCCTGGCGCGGACACAGGTGGTCACCATCTTGGAAAATCTACCTCATCAGCTTTGGGTGGGTCTCACAGGCAAACGAGATTGGCGACAGATCAGGTGTGTGACCCCCAGACCCCCCTTCCACACAGCTGGGATAACTCAAAAACTTTCTCGCCAGCTCTCTGTGGACGTGAGTGTCAGAGGGAATAAGTCAGAACAGGTTGCCAGTTTCCAACTCCCTTTCTCCACTGCTGTGATGTCTTGTTGACTACCCAACAAAGGAAGCATTCAGTGGATCACGAGCACGGGGAGGCCAGGGCACCGCACACCCAGAGTGAACCCAGAGCCATGGAGAAGAGTCCTAGTAATTGGGGCCTGGTGGGCAGGAGAAGTGAGGGGGATAGAGACCAGGAACAACCCAAAGACACTGGGATTGGAGAGGCACCCGGCAGGGGACGGAGAGGCGCCCCACACGGATTGCTTCCTACATCCTAAGGGCAGAGACTCAACCTGAAATGCACAACGCCACCAACTAGAGGAGATGAAAACAGAATTCTAAGAATGCATTTTTTTTCTTTCTTTCTTCTTCTTTTCTTTGTACTTTTCTTCCTCCTTCTCTTCCCATCCCAACCTCCCAAGAGTTACTACTTCTACTACATATAATTTACCAAATGCAAATAGGTGAATATTTCTATGCTTCTTATAGCCCTCTCAAGTACTTAGCTACCCCAAAATACTCCTGTCTATTCTCCTATTAATAACTCCCTTCATTAGAGCTCTCCTCCAAAGTAGCTAAGCTATATTAACCCCCATATCCTCACATCTTTCCCCCTAAACATAAAGTCCTACGTGCAACCCTCAATTCTCTATACACCACCAGAATCTGTATGCGTTTTATGAAGCTAATGAATTTACTTTAAATTACAATTGAACCCAACATTTATACACATTGTCTCCCATCACAAGGGAGAGATCTTGGAGCTATACAGAAGCAAAACAAATTTATAGGAGAAAGCAGCACACAGCAGCCACACAGAGCTGGAAAGAAATGTGAGCATCATGAAAAAACAACGAAAAAAGGAACACAAACAATGCAGGACAACACAACAATAGAGGAGTTTGTAGCTACAGCAGAGAAAATGTCAGATAAAGATTTCAAGATATACATGCCTCAGATGATCTGGAGTCTCAACGAAGACCTTAGACAGCAAATGCAGACAATGAAAGATCACTTTGACAATGAATTACATAAACAAATCCAAGAAGCAAAAGATCGACTCTGCAGGAAGATAGAGGTTATACAAAAAAGTCAAACAGAAATCCTGGAAATGAAGGAAATTATAAACCAAATTAGAAACTCAAATGAGAGTATCACCAGCAGGGTAGATCAATTAGAAGTCAGAACATCAGACAACGAAGACAAAATATATCATCTTGAAAATAGTCTAGTCAACTCAGAAGGGCTGATAAGAAACCATGAGCAGAACATCCAACAGATCTGGGATAACATAAAAAGACCAAATTTAAGAGTTATTGGGATAGAGGAAGGTATAGAGGTCCAAATCAAAGGAATGAGCAATCTGTTCAATGAAATAATTTTAGACAGCTTTCCAGACATGAAGAATGAAATGGAAATACAAATCCTAGAAGCCTACAGGACGCTGAATGTACAAAACCACAAGAGAACCACAGCAAGACACATTATAATGAAAATGTCCAACATACAGAACAAGGAGAGAATTTTAAAAGCCAAAAGAGAAAGGAGGCAGATTACATTTAGGGGTAAACCAATTAGGTTAACGACTGATTTTTTAACATAGACCCTGAAAGCTAGAAGATCCTGGAACAACATATTTCAAACGCTGAAAGATAATGGGTGCCAACCAAGAATCTTGTACCCAGCAAAATTAAGCTCAGATTTGATGTTGAAATAAAAACCTTCCATGATAAACAAAAGTGAAAAGAATTCACAGCTAGAAAACAGGCACTGCATAACAGTCATTAATATATATGCCCCAAACAATGGTGCAGCTATGTTCATCAAACAAACTCTTCTCAAGTTCAAGATACAAATAGACCACAACACAATATCATGGATGACTTTAACACACCTCTCTCACCACTGGACAGATCTTCCAAACAAAAGTTGAATAAAGAAACTATAGAACTCAATAACACAATTAATAACTTAGACTTAATTGACATATACAGAATATATCAAGCAACATCAAGCGGATACACTTTTTTCTCAGCAGCACATGGATCCTTCTCAAAAATAGACTATATATTATGCCATAGGGAAACTTTTAGCAAATATAAAGGAGTAGAGATATTACCATGCATTTTATCTGATCATAATGGAATGAAATTGGAAATCAATGATAAAATAAGGAAGAAAAATTCCTATATCACTTAGAGAATGAACAATATGCTACTGAATGAACAATGGGTTTCAAAAGACATCAAGGAGGAAATTTAAAAAAATTCTTAGAGATAAATGAAAACACGGACACTCTGAAAGCAGTACTGAGAGGAAAATTCATTGCATGGAGTTCATTCCTTAAAAAAAAAAAGAAAAGAAAAAGCCAACAAATAAATGATCTCACACTACATCTCAAAGCCCTAGTAAAAGAAGAGCAAATTAGCAGCAAATGCAGTACAAGGAAAGAAATAATTAAAATCAGAGCTGAAATCGTAATAAAAGAAACAATTGAAAAAAATTGACAAAACTAAAAGTTGGTTCTTTGAAAAAATAAATAAGATTGACAGACCCTTAGCCATGCTAATGAAGAGAAGAAGAGAGAGAGAATCCATATTACTAGTATATGGGATGAAAAAGGCAATATCACAATGGACACTACAGAAATACAGAAGATAATTAGAAATTATTTAATAGAAGATAGTGAAGGCATAGATAAATTTCTTAAGTTATATATCTGTCCAGATTGAGTCAGGAGGATGTACACAACTTAAACAGACCAATATCAAGTGAGGAAATAGAAGAAGCCATCAAAAGATTACCAATCAAGAAAAGCCCAGGACCGGACAGATATACAGTAGAGTTTTACAAGAACTTTAAAGAAGAACTAATACCAATAATCTTCAATCTATTTCAGGAAATGGAAAAAGAGGGAGTACTTCCAAATTCATTCTACGAGGCCAACATCACCCTGTTTCCGAAACCAGACAAAGACAATTCAAAGAAAGAAAACTTCAGACCATTATCTCTAGTGAGTATAGATGCAAAAATCCTCAATAAAATTCTGGCAAATCAGATACAAAAACTTATCAAAAAGATCGTGCACTATGATCAAGTGGGATTCATCCCTGGATGCAAGCCTGGTTCAATATACAGAAATCAATAAATGTAATTCACCACATCAGTAGTGACAGAAAAAGCATTTGACAAAATACAGCAGCCCTTTATGTTCAAAACACTAGAAAAACTAGGGATAACAGGAACTTACTTCAACATTGTAAAAGCTATCTATGCTAAGCCTCAGGCCAGCATCATTCTAAATGGAGAAAAATTGAAGGCATTCCCTCTAAAACCTGGAACAAGACAGGGATACCCTCTCTCACCACTTCTATTCAACATAGTTCTGGAAGTACTAGCCAGAGCAATTAGACAGATCGAAGAAATTAAAGGTATAACTATAGGAAAAGAAGAACTTAAAATAGCACTATTTGCTGCTGCTGATATGATCCTATGCCTAGCAGACCCAAAAGGTTCTACCAAGAAACTTCTAGAACTAGTAAATGAATTCAGCAAAGTGGCAGGATATAAAATCAACACCCATAAATCAAAGGCATTCCTGTATATCAGTGACAAATCCACTGAAATGAAAATGAGGAAAACTACCCCATTCACAATATCCTAAAAAAAAAAAAAAATAACTTGAGAATCAATTTAACAAAAGAGGTGAAAGATCTATACAATGAAAACTACAGAACCCTAAAGAGAGAAATAGAAGAAGACCTTAGAAGATGGAAAGATACACCTTGCTTATGGATAGGCAGAATTAATAGTATTAAAATGGCCATATTACCAAAAGCACTTTACAGATTCAATGCGATTCTGATAAAAATCCCAATGGCATTCCTCACAGAAATAGAAAAAGCAATTATGAAATTCATCTGGAAAAATAAAAGACCCAGAATATCTAAAGCAGTTCTAAGCAGGAAGAATGAAATAGGTGGTATCACTATACCAGATCTTAAACTATACTACAGAGCAATAGTAACAAAAACAGCATGGTACTGGCACCAAAACAGGCTGGTAGACAAATGGTACAGAATAGAGGACACAGAGACCAACCCACAAAGTTACAACTACCTTATATTAGACAAAGGTGCTAAAAGTATGCAATGGAGGAAGGATAGCATCTTCAACAAATGGTGCTGGGAGAACTGGAAATCCATATGCAACAAAATGAAATTGAATCCCTTTCTCTCACCATGCACAAAAGTTAACTCAAAATGGATCAAGCATCTAGGAATCAAACCAGAGACTCTGCATCTAATAGAAGAAAAAGTTTTCCCTAATCTCCATCACGTGGAGTTAGGCCCCAAATTCCTTAATAAGACACCTATAGTACAAGAGTTAAAACCAAGAATCAACAAATGGGATGAATTCAAACTATTTCTCAGCAAGAGAAATAATATGTGAGGTGAATAGGGAGCCTACATCCTGGGAACAAATATTTACCCCTCACACATCAGATAGAGCTCTAATCTCTACGGTTTACAAAGAACTCAAAAAGTTAAACAACAAAAAAACAAATAATCCAATCACCAAATGGGCCAAGGACCTGAACAGACACTTCTCAGAAGAGGATATATAACCAATCAACAAATACACAAAAAAATGTTCACCATCTCTAGCACCATCTCTAGCAATCAGAGAAATGCAAATTAAAACTACTCTAAGATACCATCTCACTCCAGTAAGAATGGCAGCCATTATGAAGTCAAACAACAACAAGTGCTGGCGAGGATGCAGGGAAAAAGGTACACTCAACATTGCTGGTGGGACTGCAAATTGGTGCAGCCAATATGGAAAGCAGTAAGGAGATTCCTTGGGAATGGAAATGGAAATGAGGAAAACTATCCCATTTACAATATCCTCAAAAAAAAAACAAAACAAAACAAAACAAAACAAAAAAAAACCCCTGGGAATGGAACCACCATTTGACCCAGCTATTCCTCTTCTCGGACTATACCAAAAGACCTAAAAACAGTATAGTACAGGAACACAGCCACATCAATGTTTATAGCAGCACAATTCACAATAGCTAGACTGTGGAACCAACCTAGATGTCCTTCAATAGATGAATGGATAAAAAAATGTGGCATTTATACACGATCATGGCATTTGCAAGTGAAAAGGATGGCATTAGAGCAGATTATGCTAAGTGAAGTTAGCCAGTCCCTAAAAACCAAATGCCGAATGTCTTCTCTGATATAAGCGGGGTGACTCAAAATGGGGTAGGGAGGAAAAGCATGAGAAGAAGATTACCACTAAATAGGGAAAAGAGATGGGAGGGTAAAGAAGGGAGAAGGAGAATTGCATGGAAGATGGAAGGAGACGAGACCCTCATCATTATATAGAATACATGTATGACGATGTGAGGGAAAAAAAAAAGAAATGTGTCACATTAGATTGGGTAGAGAGAAGTGATGAGAGGGGCGGGGAGGGGAGGGGGGAAAGGAAGGACAGCAGAATAAAATAGACATTATTATGTATATACGTTACTGCATGACCAATGTGATTCTGCAACCTGTACACTCAGAAAAATGAGAAATTATACCCCATCTGATTCAAATGTATGATATGTCAAGATTATTGTACTATCAAGTGTAACTAATTAAAACAAATAAAAAATTAAAATTAAAAAAAAGTTGCTTGATGATGCTGAAAATAAAATTGAGCTAATGAGTATTTTTTATAAAGATTGTAAAAATGTCACCATAAAATATTTTAACTTAAAGTTAGAAGAATTAGAATTTCTGCTATATATGATACGAATAGAAAACTTCCATGGATATTTATGGAGGTGTGTTCATGTTTAGGTCATAAAAAGTAGAAATTACTCATGAGCTGAAAACTCAAGTTTAAAATAAATGGGTAAAATTTTTTGTTTTTTGGTAGTATATACTTGGGCATATTTATTTGCTGAGAAGAAGTTGAGGATGCAGGACAAGAGGGTATTGCTGATGATAGGGGATCCTGAGAAAGTAGCTGAGAAGGGAACTAGGAGGAATCAGACTCTAGGAAGGAGACTCCATGATCCCCTCCCTACCCCATTACTTGCTGAGGCATGAGTTGGGATTCCATATGATATAATTAATTTGTTTTATTCCATCCTGTGCTGTTTCTCTCAGGTCCTAAGGCAAATCATTCCTCCTCTGAATAAGATATGGGCTTGCACATGTATTGTTCACTGTAGAACCCCCGCTAATTAACCTATGTAAAAGATGAATCTATATCCAGCCATATTCTTAATTTGTGGGGAATTTTGACAAAATTTTATCAAAATACCTTTTGAAAAATTATGAGGTAACTTATAAACTTGAAGTAAGACTCCTCATTCAGAAAAAAAAAATATTCTTTTTGATAATACACCTCCTTGGAGACTATGTGGAATTGACTCTTCCCACCTCAAAATTTTATAGAAAACTTTTAATCATACAAAAAGTGGGAAACTCTGCCCTCCAGGTTCTCATCATGATCCCAAATACACTGCTGAAGTGGAATTACTTTCTCTGCTATTAAACATGGGCTTTCTAGAAGGTTCTTCTCCTGATGGAGGTTGGCAAGCTGCAAGGTGATTGATTGCAGTCCCGTATGGCTAAAGTAACAGCTCTCTGAGCCATTGCATAGTGAAAGTAGTTTTATGTTTCCAATGCTGTCCTAAAGTAGTTTTAGAGGTCAGCCTTAATCAATAAATCGTTCTGATCACATGTATTCTATCTGGCAGCTCATTAATGATGGGGCAGGAAAACAAGAAAAACTATATGGGAAAAATATATAAATAGGAGATATGGTTGTGGAATCAAATATATAAACATTATAAGTAAGAAGTTAGTATAATTTATATTTTCCTTATGTTGAATAAACAGGTAGAAGGGATAATATAGATTCAAGAGAAAGGTATAATTCTGCTTTGTCACTTTGGTGACTTGAATTTAGGAAAAATACAAAAATTAAAATATATTTCAAAAGGTAAGTCTTTTTTATTGTCCCATTTCCTTTATCTGCAATTTTTTAATTAATTTTTAAAATTTATATATGACAGCAGAATGCATTACAATTCTTATTACACTTATAGAGCACAATTTTTCATATATCTAGTTGTATATAAAGCATATTCACACCAATTCGTGTCTTCATACATGTACTTTGGATAATAATGTCCATTACATACCACCATCATTTCTAACCCCCTGCCCCCTTCCTTCCCCTCCCACTCCTCTGCCCTATCTAGAGTTCATCTAATCTAACCATGCTCCCATTCCCTACCCCACTATGAATCAGCCTCCTTATATCAGAGAAAATATTTGGCATTTGGTTTTTTGAGATTGGCTAACTTCACTTAGCATTATCTTCTCCAACTCCATCCATTTACCTGCAAATGCCATGATTTTATTCTCTTTTATTGCTGAGTAATATTCCATTGTGTATATATGCCATTTTTTAAAACTCATTCATCTATTGAAGGACAACTAGGTTGGTTCTACAGTTTAGCTATTGTGAATTGTGGTTATATAAACATTGATGTGGCTATGTCCTTTTAGTATGCTGTTTTTAAGTCCCAGCAGTGGGATAGCTGGGTCAAATGATGGTTCCATTCCCAATTTTCCAAGAAATCTCCATACTGATTTCCATATTGGCTGCTCCATTTTGCAGTCCCACCAGCAGTATGTATGTATGAGTGTACCTTTTCCCCCACATCCTCGCCAACACTTATTGTTGTTTGTTTTCATTATAGCAGCTATTCTGAATGGAGTGAGATGAAATCCTAGAGTAGTTTTGATTTGCATTTCTCTAATTGCTAGAGATGATGAGCACTTTTTCATATATTTGTTGACTGATTGTATATCATCTTCTGAGAAGTGCCTCTTCAGGTCCTTGGCCCATTTATTGATTGGATTATTAGATTTTTTTGTGTGTGTGCTTAGCTTTTTGAGTTCTTTATATACGCTAGAGATTAGTGCTCTATCGGATGTGTGAGGGGTAAATATTTGCTCCCAAGATGTAGGCTCTCTGTTCACCTCACAGATTGTTTCTTTTGCTGAGAAGAAACTTCTTAGTTTGCATCCATCCCATTTATTGATTCTTGATTTTAATTGTTGTGCCAAAGGAGCCTTATTAAGGAAGTTGGGACCTAATCCCACCTGATGGAAATTAGGGCCTACTTTTTCTTCTATTAGACACAGGGTCTCTGGTTTTTTTCCTAGGTTCTTGATCCATTTTGAGTTGAGTTTTGTGGATGGTGAGAGATAGGGATTTAATTGCATTTGTTGCATATGGATTTCCAGTTTTCCAAGGACCATTTGTTGAAGAGGCTATCTTTTCTCCAAGCATGTTTTTGATGCCTTTGTCTAGTATGAGATAATTGTATTTATGTGGGTTTGTCTCTGTGTCCTCTTTTCTGTACCATTGGTCTACCAGTCCATTTTGGTGCCAATACCATGCTGTTTTTGTTACTACTGCTCTATAGTATAGTTTAAGGTCTGGTGTAGTGATGCCACCTGCTTCACTCTTCCTGCTAAGGATTACTTTAGCTATTCTGGGTCCTCTATTTTTCCAGATGAATTTCATGAATGCTTTTTCTATTTCTATGAGGAATGCCATTGGGATTTTGATCAGAATTGCATTAAATCTGTATAGTGCTTTTGGAAGTGTGGTCATTTTGATAATATTAATTCTGCCTATATAAGAGCAAGGTAGATCTTTCTATCTTCTAAGGTCTTCTTTGACGTCTTTCTTTAGGGTTCTGTAATTTTCATTGTATAGATCTTTCTCCTCTTTCATTAAGTTGATTCCCAAGTTTTTTTTTTTTTTTAGGCTATTGTAAATGTGGCAGTTTTCCTCCTTTCCTCTTCTGAGGATTTGTCACTGATATACAGAAATGTCTTTGATTTATGGGTATTGATTTTATATCCTGCTACATTGCTGAATTTAGTTACTAGTTCTAGAAGTTTTTTGGTGGAACTTTTAGGGTCTTCTAGGTATAGAATCGTGTCATCAGCAAATAGTGCCCAATTGAGTTCTTCTTTTCCTATGTGTACCCCTTTAATTTCTTCCATGTCCAATTTCTCTGGCCAGTGTGTCAAGAGCTATTTTAAATAGTAGTGGTGAAAGAGGGCATCCCTGTCTTGTTCCTGTTTTTAGAGGGAATGCTTTCAATTTTTCTCCATTTAGAATGATGTTGGCCTGGAGCTTAGATAGATATATGTTCCTGTTATCCCTAATTTTTCTAATGTTTTGAACATGAAGAGTGCTGTATTTTGTCAAATGCTTTTTTCTGCCTTTATTGATATGATCATATGATTCTTATCTTCAAGTCTATTGATGTGATGAATTACATTTATTGATTTCCATATGTTGAACCAACCTTGCATCCCTGGGAAGAATCCCACTTGATCGTGGTGCACAATCTTTTGCATCTATGTTTTTTTTTTTTATTCAATTTGGCAGGAATTTATTGAGAATTTTTGCATCTATGTTCATTAGAGATATTGGTCTAAAGTTTTCTTTCTTTGATGTGTCTTTGTCTGGTTTTGGAATTAGGGTGATATTGGCCTCATAGAATGAGTTTGGAAATGCTCCCTCTTTTTCTATTTCCTGAAAGAAATTGGAGAGTATTGGTATTACTTCTTCTTTAAAGGTCTTGTAGAACTTGGCTATGTATCCATCCGGTCCTGGGCTTTTCTTGGTTGGTAGACTTTTGATGGTGTCTTCAATTTTGTTGCTTGAAATTGAAATTTTGTTGCTTGAAATTGATAAATTGGGCATATTATATGACTCTAGAAATTTGCAAATGCCTTTGGTATTTTCTATTTTATTGGAGTAGAAGTTTTCAAAAATAATTTTTACTTCTGTATTTCTGTAGTGTCTGTTGTGATATTTACTTTTTCATCATGTATTTTAGTAATTTGAATTTTTTCTCTCCTTGTTAGCATGGCTAAGCGTTTGTCAATTTTATTTATTTTTTCAAAGAACTAACCTTTTGTTCTGTCAATTTTTTCAATTGTTTCTTTTATTTTAATTTCATTGATTTCAGCTCTGATTTTAATTATATATCCTGTCTTTTACAACAAAAGTTGTAGATTTGTTCTTGTTTTTCTAGGGATTTGAGATGTAATGTTAAGTCATTTATTTGTTGACGTTTTCTTCTTTTAAGGAATGAGCTCCAGGCAATGAACTTTCCTCTTAGAACTGCTTTCATAGTGTCCTAGCGATTTCAATATGTTGTATCTATGTTCTCATTCACCTCTCAAATTTTTTAAATCTCCTCCTTGATGTCTTCTGCAACCCATTGTTCATTCAGTGGCATTTTATTTAGTCTTCAGATGTTGGAGTAGCTTTTATTTCTTATTTTATCATTGATTTCTCATTTCATTCCATTATGATCTGATAGATGCAGGGTAGTATCTCTGTCTTTTTATATTTGTTAAGAGTTGCTTTGTGGAATAATATATGGTCTATTTTAGAGAAGGATCCATGTGCTGCTGAGAAGGAAATGTATTCTCTCATTGAAGAATGGAATATTCTATATATGTCAGTTAAGTCTAAGTTATTGATTATATTATTGAGTTGTATAGTTTATTTATTCAGCTTTTGTTTGGAAGATCTATCCAGTAATGAAAGAAGTGTGTTAAAGTCACCCACAATTATTGTGTTGTTGTCTATTTGACTGTTGAGCCTGAGAAGAGTTTGTTTGAATGTAGGCGCTCCATTGTTTGGGGCATATATATTTATAATTATTAAGTCTTGTTTGTATATGGTTCCCTTGAGGCGTAGTAGTGTCCTTCTTTATCCTTTTTGATTGACTTTAGCTTAAAGTCTACTTTATTTGATATGAGGATGGAAACCCCTGCTTGCTTTCACAGTTCATGTGAGTGGTATGATTTTTCCCAACCTTTTACCTTCATTCTGTGGATGTCTTTTCCTATGAGATGAAGTCTTTTGGAGGCAGCATATTGTTGGGTCTTTTTTTTGTTGTTTTTCCAATCTGCTAGTCTATGTGTTTTGATTGATGAATTTAGGCCATTAACATTCAGGGTTATTATTGAGACATGATTGTATTTGCAGCCATTTTTGTTTATTTTTGGTATTTAAGGTGACTTGGTTTCTCCTCTGATTAGATTTTCCTTTAGTGTAATCCCTTCCTTCTGCTGATTTTCATTATTATTTTTAATTTCCTTTTCTTGGAATATTTTGCTGAGGATGTTCTGTAGTACAGAACATTCTTTGGTTTGAAACTCTATGCCTTCCTCTATTCCAATAACTCTTATATTTGGTCTTTTGATGCTGTCCCATAATTTTTGGATATTCTGTTCATGGTTTCTTGGTATCTTCACTGGGTGATAACTTTATTTTCCAGATTGTATACATTGTCTTCATTATCTTATGTTCTTTCTTCCAAGTGATCTAGTCTGTTGGTTATGCTTTCTATTGTTTTTTAAATTTGGTTTATTGTATCCTTCATTTCACGGATTTCTGACTGTTTTTTTTTTTAGAGTCTCTCTCTCTTGAAGTAGTTCTTTGTTACCTGTATTTGCTCTCTTATCTCATTGTTGGAGTGATCAAGTTTTGCCTGTATTTGCTCATTTAGGTCATTCTTTAATTTACAGATCATTTTATTTATGAACCTTTTGAACTCCTTGTCTGACATTTCATCAACTTCACTGTCCATGGGTTTTGTTATTATAGTATCCTGGTTTGTTTGGGGCACTTTCCTCCCTTGGTTTTCCATGTTGTCTATGTGTCTTCCTTTCTTGCAGTGTGGATCTGAGATATTATAGTTTCTACCCTATATTGTTGTAGTACCCATGTAGATTGTCTGTATTCACTTTGATGTTGGGCTTTGAGACCCTGATGGTGTCCCTCAGTGTATGCTACTGCAACTAAAGATGGTGGCGGCAATCACTGAAGTAACTCAAGATCATAGTTGAGGTGCCCCAAGATGGATGCAATGTCTTACAGAGATGGGGCTGAAAGGATGCATCTCACACTCTCTTTAGGATGCCTACTCTGAGATGTAGCTCACAGGTGTGGGGGCAGCGAGCTTGGACCTAACTTGGACCTGGATCCCATGCAAGTTGGTGTGGGTGGATCTGGGCCGGGCCTGGCCTCCTGTTGTATTCTGCTGGTCAGAAGGGGTGGTCCTGTGCCAGAGGCTGGGCTCCTAAGGATGTTTGCTGGTGGAGGGATGAACCCAGGCCTACTTTGAGCCTGAGTACCACACAGGCCGGTATCGGCGGATTTGGGAAGGTAAGGCTTTTTTATCTTCATTGTGTGTAGTCATGATTAGAGACAGTCATTTGAGATTTCTGTCTTCATTTCAGTAGACTATGTATCCAAGACATAGTCATGATTTCCTCTGAAATATGGCCCCAAGCTTTGTTCTATTTAATGGCCTCAGAGAAATTTAATCTTGCCTACTTTTTTCTGATTGCCAAAGTAACGCATCTAGAAAGTAATTCATCTAGAAATAGAAAAGCATAGGAAAGAATAAGTCACCTATACCTACGTCATCCAGAGATGAGAATTTCTAGATTATTTTCTGTACCCAACTATAAGATGTGCAAGCCTTGCACATATGTGTTTCAATGTTTTAGGTTTTAGTTAACCCTTGTTATTAACACCCCTCTTCCTTACCTGGATTCTAAACAGAGTAGGAAATAAGACTAGTCACTAAAGTATGATAGACAAAGGCCAGGTGGAGGAGGAGGAGGAAAGCCAGAAGTATACCCCGAGGAGGTCCTGGGATGGGACAGATCTGCCCATCCTGTCTGGCCCTGGTCACAGCTGCCCAGGAAGATGGGATGGGGAGGAGCAGAGGAGAATTGCTCTCTAGAAGCTCCTCACACCTTAAGAAGGAAATGTGAGGAGCTGAGCCAAGCATTCTCAGTTATTCTGCACAGATTGGGATGGGAAGCTATCAGATCAAATAGGGCCTTGTGTGGTATTAAAAGGACTTGGATAGTCTTCTGAGGTCTGTGGGAAGCCATGGAGAGATTTGAGTAGAGGAATGACAAGATCCAAGTTACATTTAGAAAGTAGTCATTTTGGCCACTCTGTCTATAGAATGGCTATACATAAAGAAAGGCAGAAACAGGGACATTGGTTAGGGCAATTTCAGACTTTAATCCAGGTAATTTCTTAGGATGGTGGTGGAGGTGATATTTAGATTCTGAATAATTTTTTAATCTAAAGCTGACAAATGGATATTTAATGTAAAGCTCATTTTTTTTTTCCATAGTAAATTATGTCTTTTTAGAGAGTTGTATATTGGTATAACATAGAGAATTTGATTTGGAAATTAATTCCCAGAACACGTTTGTTCACCCCCTGTCATAGTGGCTAATTTTATAATAATAAGCTTTGGGAGAGTTGAGCATTTGGAGTGCATGAAACAGGGAAATCTGTTTTTATTTTGTGCTATTTTAGCTATTTTTGAACTGTTAATTTTATTTTTATTAGTGTCTTTCTATCAGTGTGCAACATGGAGTAAATGCTCCCTAATCTTTAAGTGATAAAGAAAAGACTTGGCATCTTACAAAACATGAGTGAAGTCCTCTCTGCAGTTGTCTAGATTAGGCTGTTATGTCGTCTAAAATGGTCAGACTCTCTGCAGGACGACTATCATCTCTAGAAAGCCTATATAAGGGATGCCTCTCTCTAGTAGAGGTATTTCCTAAACCATGTTTCTCAGCTTCAGGACAGCTATGATTTATTTTGTAAGCTGATGAGGCCAAACATTACTGTTTTAACCATTATAAACAAAATAGTAAATGTTAAATGTTCATTTAATAGAGCCACTAGTAGGGTTTTTATATACAGAAAGTGAAGTCTGAGCCAAAATGTAAAACAGTTCTCTGGTCTGTGTGCATTCTATTTTAACCTATTCTTTGATTCATTGCAACTGGAAAAGTGATGCAACCAGTGATAATTTAGTTCTCAACTCTTGGTGCTACAGTGAGTTCTCCCTGTTTTGTTTTGCTTAGTTTCTGTCTACTAATTACCCAAGTCTTTGTAATTTACCATATGTGTGTGTAGGGTGGGTATGGGGGGTTACTGGGGTTTGAACCCAGGACCTTGTGCATGTGAGGCAAACACTCTACCAACTGAGCTATATCCCCAACCCTACCACATTTCTTAAAAAATGTCAGAAGCTTTTATTTATATTTTGTTAGACTCAAAGGGCATTATATTATTCTGTCAAACTTCATTGCTTCAAAATATTTGTAGTATTTATTTTCCTGGAATTATTTAGGAGTTATTTTTCTGGTGCAAGTGGCTGAGGAGCCAACCACTGTATTCATCAAATAGTGATTGCCCCCCACCCCATTTTTTTTGTTAATTTTGAAAACAGTTGTTATGTTCTTTCCATCTGAAAATATAATAGAGAGAAAGGACTTACTTGCAAAGGTTTTTTTTTTTTAACCACAGAAAATGACATTTTTCATTGTGATCAGCTCTATACTAGTCTTTGCACAGATTTAGATATATAAAAGTGAAAACAGTGGGAATGATCAGTAGTAGAGCTGTGCTTATAATGAGAGATATGTTCAAGCCCAGCACTAAAAATGCAAAAACAAGATAAAGAACCCTGAAGTTTACCATAACAATTTCTAATGTTGACATGTAAAATATACTCTGATATTTTTCAATCTGCTCTATTCTATTGTAAAGTGTCAATTATAATCTATTGAGTTGATTTTATGACCCACTAATGAGTTAGAGTAACACTTCTAAAGCATACTCCAAAGTACAATCTCTTCCAGCAGCCTTATGAAGTAGGAAGGACTGATGTTAATCCTTTCATATCATAGCTGAAGACTACACTCAGAACACAGAAGTTGGGCTGGTAGTGATAGCACTTGCCTGTAAGCCCAGCCACTCAGGAGGCTGGGGCAGGAGGTTTGCAAGTTTGAGTCTAGCCTGGGCAACTAGTAAGGCTCTGTCTCAAAAAATAAATTAATTAATAAATAAAATAAAATAAAAGGCCTGAGGATGTGATAGAGTACCTACGGGTTAGTCTCTAGTCCTACCAAACAAAACAACCTAAGAACTTGGGATGAAGAATCAAAGACAGAAGAAACTGGGCATTAATGAACTAAGAAAATCAATACTGAAGACACTTGAATGCTGAGGGAGAAGAAGAGGAACACAAGTATTCAGAACAAGAAACAGATGGATGCAAATGATATTTTTCCTGCCTTGGGATTTTTGCTCAAGCCCTTGAACACATCTGGTATGCCACTAGGAATCAACTGTAGTTAGAATGTGCTAGATGCATGATGTCTTGAAAAGCTACCAAAATTAGTTTGCAGGCTCTACCCATCAGATTCCTGTAGATCATCCCCAAGAATGTCACCTATACCAATCTAGTTCAGTTGCCCTTAGTATGTTTCCCAAAGTTCATTGTATGCATACTGCTTTCATAATTCTTGCCATATGTATATATCACCTTATTGCTTAACTTCATTGTTAAAAATTGATTTATTTAAAAAAATTAAATACTTTTAAAAATTGAGGTGAAATTCGCTTAACATAAAATTAACCATTTGAAGTACAGCAGCTTTCTCTTGTTTCAAGAACCTTTAGAAGCAGCCATACCTATATAGTAATCATTCCTTATCCTCTTATTCCTACAGGAAACATTGTAATAATAACAAGTGTAACATAGAATGTAGCAATTTTTTAAAATGCATGAAGAACAAAGTAATTACAAATACCAGCTTGATACTACTGTCAGTGTTCTGTGTCTGAGATTTTTCATTGTTAAAAGGGGATATTAGCAAGTGTTATATGCAGGTTTTAAAACAAAGTAGCACTAAATCAAGACATTCTGCTTTGTATACTCAGAAGAATTAGAGGTGATTTTAAAAAAAACACAATACCTTTCACTGTCAGATTCACTGCTATTTAATACTGTTATCTGTATCATCTAAACTATCTCATGGTACACATGAACTCATCCTTTTCTTTACGTTAGTATTAAAGGGATTGCAGTTCTATCCCTGGATCTTCTTTAATTGCATCCCTGGGATTCACAGTGTGTGTTCTGCTAGGCATGGGTGATTGCAGTTTTCATTGTTATTTTTGATTATTTAAAAAAATCAAGTATTTACCAAACAACAAATTAGATGCATTGAGAATTTTAAAGATACAGCTACTACTTTCAAGTAATATAAATCTTTTTTTGTGAAAATGAATTTATGCATAATTAACACTAAAACTGGTAACAATCAATAGACAAGTGTTCAAAATGTTGAACTTAACTTGTTTGGAACTTGTAGTTTTTTAAAAATAAAAACTATTAATATTAGCTAATATTATGAACAGACTAGACTTACACAGTGTAGCTTATCTCTTTGTCAAATTTCCCAGAGGTAGCTCTGGTGTGATAAACAGAATATTTTGCCTGACTAACCTCAGTTTCCTCACCCAAATAATAAGCTTCATCTCTACCTTCTTATAAGGATCAAATAAAATAAACTTTGCAAAAGTGCACAGAATAATGCTTGGTACTTAGTTGAAGATCAACAAGTGTGCATTCAGTCATTCACATTTATAGTCTTTATTCTAATGTGACACAGAGCTTGACCAGAGAACTCAACAGCCTCCCCAGTGCTACCTAGCTCAACGTTAGAAATGGCAGTGATGATAGTAATATTAGTTATAGTAGTTGTAATAATTATTATAGTAGCACTTAACATTGCCCATCTATTGTTTAGTAGGAATTATTCTAAATACTTTCAGTGTATTTGTTTATTATACAGCTCTGTGAAGTTGGTATTCTTATCCCTGTTTTAAATGAACTGAGATTGAGTAATTTACCTAAGGGTACCATAGTAAGAGGTGGGTAGGTCTGGGATTTCTCTCCAGGTGGTCTGGCTCCAGAGCCTATTTTCAATCATGATCTCTGGGGCCTTTTGTAGGATCCCTTTATCTGCTTCAACTGAAGGCCCTGCCAGCAAGGGAGAGTCTGAGGACTCATTTCCCTTTAGAGGTTGTTCAAAAACCAGAAATTATCAAGAACAACATATCTGGTAGAGGATCTGGTATACACAGAAAAATCCTACTTTTTCACTGCCAGCCCACTGAGGATCAGGTGAACGGGGATTAGATACAGAAATGGAAGGGAAAGAATATAGTAAAAAGTAGTAAAAGTTAAGGAGAATTAAAATAGAATAATGATTAAAGAAGAAAGATCAGTTCAAACTCAAGTACTCAGGCAAGGAGTGACCAGTCTTTTCCCTTTAGCTGTATTTCCAAGTGCTATCACTTAAAGTACTTCCAATTTTTGTATTATTCCTTTAAGGAAAATAGAATGACAAGTCTACATATATTATAGGAGATAATTTATCCTGTACTATATTTGTGTGTTATTTTATTACTGAGATAGTGAATCAAGATTACAGAAATAGCATAAAGTTAAAGATATTTTACTAAGCCTAAGTGGCCATAACTTAAATGGATTTTTTTTGTCACTGACTAGATCTAGTAGCCAGATGAAGTTTTTCTATTTTTATTTTTAAACCTAGGAAGTTTTGCCTATAAACCATTTAGTAGCACAGCAAGCTTTCCAAATCCTCTGAGTTAAAACATATGGAGATACTAAAGATACTTGGATGGGCCTTGAATGTTTTCCCACACATAAAATGTGTGTCTCAAAGAGGAAAATGATGTTTTAGACATTTCACTGAAATACAGTTTGAATTTATAGGAGGATACACAGTGGTTATTATTTTTATGTTGATAAATTAAGAATACTTTTGTTAGACAAAATATGGTAAGCCAAAAAAAAATTTCTCCATTTTATTCCTATATCCACATTCTTAGAAAGTAGCCCTCTGGGTAGAAACTTGAATTGTACAGATGGTGCCTGACTCATGATCATGATTTGACTTAAAATTTTTCTGTTCGGTATGAAAATGGTATACATTCAGAAACCATACTTTGAATTTGGGATTTTGATCTTTTCTTGAGCTAATGATATGTGTTTTGTGATATGATTCTCTCACGAGCTATTGAATTGGTTACTCATGTGATCACCAGGGTAAACAAGCCATGCTCTACAGGGTACTGTGTTGCTAAATGATGAAGTCTGGTAGATTAGCCATATTGACTGCATTTTTACTTAAAGTATTTTCAACTTGTGGTAGGTTCATTGGGATGCAACCTCAGCGTAGGTTGAGGAGCATTTTGAACAGAGCTGCAAACCATGTATATTCAATGTTGTACTGTATGGGAGCTTTTTTCAACATTTAAAAAATTAGTATATTTTGTGATTTCCAATTGTCTGAAAGACTCTGTCAAGCTTTACTTTCTGTATTCTGTGTGTCACAAAAGCAGGGGATAGATTGTGTTTTTTCAAACAGATCTCTATTTTTGCCCCACATAATGATTTGCCCTCCCACTTATGGTGCCGTTGGAATGGGATGAGTGTTGAGAAGGAAGCCTATTTTTTCCACTTTTAGTAACTGGTGTTAAGCAAGAGTAGTATTATTTTTATGTTGATAAATTAAGAATACTTTTGGGTTTTTTTTTAAGAATTATTTTGTTGTCCATATGGAAGATAGATTAGAGGAAATTAAGGCAAGAGGCAGGGGATAAGTAAGAGGTACATGTGAGTCTAGTCCCAAATAAGAGGTGATGAGAACCCAACCAAGTATAAGGACTGAGAAGAGAGACCATAGAATGGGCTAAAGAGATAGATAAGAGACCTGTGATATGATTCGATAAGTTTTATATTTGAGAAGTGGGGGATGAGTGACTTAAAGAGTAAATGGAGACCCAGGCCTCCTGTCAAGGTAGGAGATTTGCCTTTGCAAAGTGGAGGGAGCATGGAAAACTTAAGATGTATTGACCTAATTTCCTTCTTTTTGCTGATTTAATTTGCATGTTTTGACACTGTGCCTCCTGTGTTCGTATTGCCACTTTGCTTTGCACCTCTGGCCCAGGTTGAACTATGATCTTCACTAGCTTCCATCCAGCTGTAGTCAACTTTGGATGAGGTTTACTTTTGGATGCATACCTCATTAGAGACTTATTTCTCACAGTGTCTGTGGACTAGTTTTGATAGGGGTGGGAGAGGACACAACAGTGTAGTTTAGGGGAAGGGCACTGTACCAGCTCTTGTGCCACTGGTACTTCAAAAGTAGCTGTTTCTAGTAAATTGAGTTCTCCATGTCTTAGTCTACAGTTTTGTAAAATGAGTGGGGCTAAATGACCTTTAAAACTTTACCTCCTGGTACAAATAGTTATCTCAAAATTTACATCTACAATATTTGAACCCACAGAAGTGGATATGATAGAGCTGTGGCCACACACACAAAGAAATTCTCAGTGTATTTAAATGGAAGAATAAATCTCAATGAGAAAAAATTCAGTAAAATCAAAATGAAAAGGGAATAAGACTAGAAATGGTTTATTTGTTCTGCAGAGATAATTAATAAAGGAATTAAGTCTGATAGAGATCACTCTGGAATATATTTTCCCAATGCTAATAGTCAATCAAAATAAATTAAAGTAGATTTGAAAAATGATGGGGATGTGTCAAAAGGACATAGGAACCACTTTCAAGAGCTCTCAATGGTGATAATTCTATGAACTATACCCCTAGGATAAATTAAATTTCCATGAACAAATACTAATATAAATTATCTAAAGAGAAGAAACAACTCTTACTTATAATATAATTCCAATTAATAATTATAGACAGAATGATAGAAATAGAAAAATCACTGTGACGCAAACTTCACAGTAATAATCATTCAGTCAAGAATCATTGATGAATGCTCAAATTTGTTAGGCAAAGGCATGATGAGAAACAGGGTGTTTATGTAGTCTCAAGGTATTTTCTCACAAGATATTTATCAGCAACAAAGGAAGAATTGGTAACATTACACTCAAGAAACTTGGCAGACACCAGCATAACCAAGTGACTAGATGTTGCCTATAATAGGACATATTGACATCACATAGTTCCTCCTGTGCATCAGAAGGTATACCATTACCTCTCTTACATTCTTGCTAAATGTAAAATCTCACCCTAATAAAGAGAAAGCATCAAACAAGTCCAACTTGAGAAATAGTCTGTAAAACAAACCATCTGGTACTCGTTACACTTGTCAGAGTCCTAAACTTCCCAGATTGAAGGTCACTAGGCAGACATGACAACTAAAGGTAGTGTGGTCTGGATTCAGTCTGAACCAGAAGAAGCACATTAGTGGAAAAACTTTTGAGATTGGAATAAGTTTATACATTTGTTAATAGAATTCTATCAGTGTTAATTTCCTGCATTTTCAGTACTTGTCTTACAGTTATGGTAGACATTAACATTAGAAGTTGGTTAGCCACATATATGGGAATATTCTGTAATATTTTTAATAACTGATATAAGTATAGAATTACATTAAAGAGATGCAAATTGTATTTTAACCTTTAAATGTTTTTGAAACAGCTTTGGTGTCAACATGTTAAGTGAGCACACATGAACCTTCTTCTCCCACACACCCACCCATTAAGCCTGGGGATATTAACCTCAATAGCTTCTTGAAAGAAATAATTTTAGGACAGTAAGAAGATCTAGTTAATAAATAGAGAGGTAAACTTTTGGTCTTTAATATCTCTAAGGATTAGTAAAAGCTTAAAATAGAAAGACATTCAAGAAGCCTATGTATAAATGCTTCACCTTTTAAAAGTGACTTTCTAGAGTGTAGATACATCTCCTTGTGCCTCTAAGTGGGTTCCACACAAGTCTTGGAAGCAAAGCACAGCTCCAACTCCCAAAGCCAAAAAGGCCAAATGCTGACTTTCCAGGGTCTCCTTTATGCAACTAGAATGCAAGTATTCCAGCCTAGGCTTGGCTAATCCAATCCACCAACTCTGCGCTTTCATTCAGGAGCTGGTGAGAGGGAAGAATGCATTCTGGTGTGGCAGCAGGAGTAGTGGCAACATCCAGTTTTCAGGGGCAGCAGTGCCATTAGTAGTGTCACATCCCCATTGTGGGGTGTCAGTGCTAAGCTCCAGGCTAGTCCTGGGTCTTAAATTTGACTGCTATCTGAGCCAAGCCTTCCTTATTCTCACAGGTTTTCTGAACTTGGTTTTGTAGCTCTCCCAGCAGTTTGGGGATTTCTAGTTTTCTGCTACAATTGAGAACTCCAATCAATATATATTGATATACAGAAGTTTAGATATAGTATCTTTCTATCTCTATTCCACTAGAATGAATTTATGTTGCAAGAGTTATCTGGGATTGTGTGTACCTTTCAGTATTTCATAAATATTTATGAACTAGTGAGTTGAGTTTCAGTCATAGTGCAGTGGTTAATAGTGTGGACTCTGAAGACATATGTGGATTGAAATCCAGGTTCTGTCACTTATTAACTAATTGAGATTTTGCAGTTATAAAATGGGGATAATAATAATACCTATCCCAGACTTATTAGGAGAACTAAAGCATATGCACAAACCTATACACACACAAAGTGCTTAGAGCAGTACTTACCAGGTAGTATTGTTTTGATTATCATATTAGCTTAGAAGCTTATGTTTGTTTTCTGATTGATTTTTTAAATATCTTAATTGTATTTTTATAGTTTCTCAGTTGATTTTGAAAACAGCCTTTCCTGATATAAATATATAAATGAATTTGAGATTAGTTATCTCAAAGTGCACAGAAATTACCTATATTTGCTTATAAGTTTATTAATGCTGATGAAAATACATATAAACATTTTAGCCAATATAATAGAACCTTTTCCAGCTTTTAAAATTATTTTTTCCCACTGGACACGGTGTACTCCTTAGTCCTAGCAACTGGGGAGGCTGAGGCAGGAGGATCACAAGTTTGAGGCCAGCCTTAGCAAATTAGTGAGGCCTTAAGCAACTTAGTGAGATCCTGACTCAAAATAAAAACTAAAATGGATTGGGGATGTGACTCAGTGGTAAAGTACCTGGTTCAATCCCCAGTACTTAAAAAATAAATCTCCCCACCTAAGCCAATTTGTATTTAACATTTAGGTTACATGAACATGTAAAACAGACATATTCCTCAAGTGACCATAAGATAAACCAGCATAAAGGTTCTTCTTTCTGGATAATTAAATTTTCAAGGGCAAAGTAGTTCAAATAAGCTGACTTCCCTTGAAATAATCTAAAAAAACAAGAATCAAGAAATATTAAAGGTGCTAATGATGAATTCCATGTGTACTATAGAAGTGTGTGAATTAAAATCCAATCTAATTTAGATTATCACTTCTGATCACTTAAAATCACCTCTAATCTATAATGAGCTTCTGAGAATAGGGTTATCATTACTCAACAAAGAAATCGAAGGCAGAATAAGGGAGGTTGCACAGGTGAGCAGAGGGCTGTCGACACAATTTTACTCACAAAGTAGACTAGGTTATCTAAGTCTCACTGGGCTTAGATGTTGACCTGGGCCATCAAGTCATGTTTTCTTTCATTATGTTCTGTTTTGTTGTTCTATATGTTGTTTATTCCACTATTTTTTATACATTTATTTATTTATTTTTATCTGTAATATGGTGCTGAGGCTCAAACCCAGTGCCTCAAATATGCTAGGCAGATGCTCTACCTCTAAGCTACAACCCCAGCCCCAATTCCACTGTTTTTAGTATTGGAGGAAATTGGAGATTCAGTTGGGCTAAGAACATTTAATATTCCCCACAAATTTTCTGAATCAAAGATTTTTAACTTTTTCCAAATATAGCTTTTTTCCATTTACAATTTTTTTTAAAGATAAGAAACAATAAGTCAACTAAAGAAATGGGTGGGTCCTTGGGCTGTGGAACAATATTACACTTCAGGACACAAGAAAATGCAGAGCCTTAGCGTAGGCATGAGTAGCTATTGTCCTTCATCAGGGCATGGACCTCTCCTTAGTGGGTCTTCTCCAGGAACACTCTGCGGCACCTGGTTATTGCTGGTACACTGCCTCAATATCAGAGTCATTCCTGGAGTAGAGTTTTATTTTTGTAGATCATAGTTCCCAACTAATTCAGTTTTAACTTTTATAGTCTTTAACTTGATTACTTTTTTTTCTATTCAGATCTCTCAGATTGCTTTCATCCATACTAGAATATGATCAAATGTGGTGAACTCTTCTTGGTTGATCTGCTGGGCAGTGTGGTTCATGGGAACACCATGCTTCTTCATGCAGTTCTGCCATCAGTGAAAAAGAGGGTTTTCTATTTCATGGGGATATGTGCATGTCACTGCACTATCTGTCCTTCAGCTATCCGAAATGTTTTGAACAATTACTAGTTTTCTGAGAACTGTGTCTATAGTGTGTGATTGGTATATGTTACCCAAACACACAAACAGTGCCAACTAAGGCACCTGCTTGTCCATCTTCCCCTGATGAGGTCCTAAGTCCTGATTGACTTGAATATGTCAAATTCTGATACCCTCTTCCTGTCAGTAGTACCTTTTCTTTTGGTGAACCTCTGTAGCATATATCTTATAGGAGAAAGTTCACACTGATACTATGATCTAAGATCAGATTTTGTGAATTATTAGTGAAACAATTTTATTCTTGACAGTTATTGGAATCTATTCAGCACAGGAATTTTTAGCTCATTTGCTAACAGGCGAAAGTGATATCTCACATGGACTTCAGAAGGTAATGGATCTGTTGTTTTCATAAAGAAGATTAAAATATTAGCTTTTGTTAGTTATCTTCAAGTATTTCTAGAATAATGTAATACACATGGTTCTTTTAAAAAAAGGTCTAACTTGATTAAATGGATAATTTAATTCCCAGTGAACAAAATTAGGCTATTTACTGCCTGCCCAATGGATGAGCAAGCTAAAACTTTTGGAAGAAATGGAAAACATAAAAACAAACCCAGTGAGATTATTTATTTAAATAATAAACAGCATCATTGTTATGTCAGTGCTTTGAAATTTCTCCTATTGGAGAAAGATTTCATAACACTGTAGTGGAAAAACCTGAGAAATTACCCCACAATGTCAATGTTCTGATTATGTGACTAAGAATTAGCGAGGCAGTTTTAATTAGTATAATATGACCATTACCTCCCAGTGGATAAGAACATCATTTTCTATCTCTGAAGACTCATTAGAACTTTCCTCAAATTTTTATTGTAGTCAGTTAGCAGTCTGTTAAAGGAAAGCCAGAGTTCTCTCTGGGATTGCTGGTAAGATAGGAAAGTTTAAAATTACTCTCTAAGTACTTTTTCTATCTCATGTGTAGATCCAGGAACTCTGCCCTGAGAAATTTATTTACATATGAATTTTAAGTCTTAATTCCTTCACTTTCTTGGCTCTTGTGTTCTTTCTTGTCAAAGTTTGTTGTATAATTCTCTGTCAGGTGCTCTAGCCTTTTACATGTTGGTTGAGGCTGAATGAATTCCATGTGTACTATAGAAGTGTGTGAATTAAAATCCAATCTAATTTAGATTATCACTTCTGATCACTAAAATCATCTCTAATCTATAATGAGCTTTTGAGAATAGGGTTATCATTACTCAACAAAGAGTTGAGGCTGGTGTCCTCTGGTTTGGATTATAGATGTCTTCAGGGCAGCAGCTCTTTTGACTTTGGTTCTACAACACTCTTTGGTGGTGATTATGGTGACAAAGTGGTTGTTCCTTTGATTTGAAAAATATCTTTGACTTATTTACATATCCTGAAGATTAATAATATTGGCAACTGTTTCTCAGTACTCACCTACTTTTAAATTATCTATGTCATATCAAAATAAAAGAATAGCTATTATTTGTTGATCTTTTTTGGGTATCAGATGTATTTTGAGCTCTTTACATTTATTATTTCATCTATTTCTTATCACAACTCACTGAAATTTGGTGTTGTTGTTGTTCTTATTTTTATTTTATGCTTCTGAAATCTATATTTTTAGAAGTGTTTTTTTCTTATACAGTGCTTATAGAGAGTTACTGTGATTGTAATAACCTTGAAAAACTAAAGGTTTTCATTGCTTTGTCTTAATTTATTAGTTAAAAAATTCTAAGAGCTTCTCAAGTAACTATTTCATTTAAACTTCACAGATAACTATTCCATTGAAATCTTGTTATTTTAACTTAAATACCATTTAGAATATGGTAGCGAGGGTTCTGGTCAATTGTCAGTGCTGCTACATTTTTTTTTCATAAGTTTTCTATAGATATGTTTCTCTCTTTTTGATGTGGTATTCACTAGTTTTTGATAAATAGACTATATTGTGTGTTTTTTTTCATTGAGAGAATGTTAGAGTTAAAAATAATCACAATAATAATTTTAAAAGAACATGCTGACATTTAGATCTAAAGACTTTTTCCTTTAGGCTATGAAGTCTTAAAAGTAGGTCATACTTTGGATTTAAACTCTGAGCAGATACTTGCTCTCTGTATTAGCTTACCTTTTGATCTTAAAGCAGCACTTATTCTTGACTTCAGGAAATTTTAAATTGTCCTTCCAAATTTGGAAATACTGTATGAAATGAAAAATCACCAGTTATTTTAAGGATGAAATTAAGGAAACAAGTTTGGTGCTTTTCTGTCTCCTGAAAGAATTAGAACTTTTCTTCTATCAGTAATCTAAGCTAGAAATATGAAATAGTTAAAAAGTACAAAATTTATGCTCAATTGAATAAAATTGGAGTATAGGGAGGTACTGTTAACATTCTACAGAGTGACTTTTCATCAGCCAGAGGACAGTAGAATCTGAGGATATTGAAGTCTACACCCTCAACACAGTCTGCCTCACTGAGTTAGCATAATTGCCAATTCACTTGTTTCCCATTACTCTGTTCATTATAAGAAAACTGCTGTTGGCTTTTGGAACTATTTTTTTTCTTAGTTCTGCCAGCACTACAAACCACTAAAGAACACGACCTTCAACCTTTTCTCTTTTATTTCTCTAATTCGTAACATTCATTCTTATACTTAGAATTTCTATTCCAGACTCTATTCCACTATAATAGCTGCCTAGTTCTAGTAAGTAAATACATCAGGCTCATTTTTCTGCTAGAGGTATTGATGACTAAATACCAATAGTGTTTATTCTACAGTAGCATAGAATTTTATTTTTTACACCCACTATCATATACCCACTATTTTAGAAAGGCCTAGTCTATGGGCTATCTGTGGGGATGAAATATTATTAAAGGTAACTTTAAAAGCTTCAGATTTTGTAACTTTCATTATAATGTTTTATTTTAATATACCTATAGGAATTTCAAAAGGACAATTGCCAAAAAGTGTGGTCTCTGTTTTCTTAGAGCAGGTAGGTATCTCTTTATTAGTAAAACTCATTTAATAAATATTTATTTCAAGATCAACTATCTGGTGAGAATTAATTTCCCATTTTAAGTTCCTTTAGTCTATTGCATTGTTCTCTCCACCTCTCCTCTGCTTTTCTGTTCCTGTATTAATTCTGTTTTTTTCTTTTAGATACTTAGTAGCATTTATTCTTCCTTTCCTTTCTTTATCTCTTCACCGTCTTAATTTACTGAGAAAAATTTAAATTCTTTAGGATTAGAAAATAAGAATTATATTCTCATTATTGTTACTTAAGTTTGACATAATAATCTTGATTTCTGTTGTCAAAATTTAAAATGACAGTTGAAAATGAGCATATAGATTATAATTCTATACTCAGATATTTAAGGGGTCCCATTTAAGATGATCTAAAAAAGAATAGTTCCAGCATGAAACTGTCCAGATATGACACATACCAGGTACATGTGACAACCAGGAAATAGTTATATAATTAGAAGCAGAAAAGAGAATCCTGAGGGAAGCACAATGCCTAGGAGTACATAGTGACGACTGACAAAGTGAGACAGCTACCTCTGCCTGCTTACCTAAGAGACAGAGAAAGTAATAAGAAGAGTGGCATAGGAAGAAAGTAACCAGAGAGCAATAAATACTCATCACGAACATGTTTTATGTCTTTAATAATTCAGAGATTCATTTACTTACTGCCAGCTCTAATTTTAATTTTATCAGTTTTATAAATGGAAGAATAAATTAAACTCTTTACTAAATAAATACTATTGTTCAGTTTTTTATAAAATTATGATTCAAAACTGATTTTTGCATTGATTTCATAGTGTTTCAGGGGGAGGAGGATTGGTTGCTTTTTAGTGAGCATTAAGTATATAGGATATATTTTCTTAAAGATTGTTTGCTAGTAAATTGGTAAATCTAGACATCTTAAACCTCAAGTAACAGGCCTTCTACCAAATATAGTGTTAAGAGGTAAGTTATTGCTCCTCAGTAAATGAACATTATAGTTAAAAAAAAAGTTTTAGGCCTCAATTTTGTGACTTTCTTTGGGAAATAATGTTTTGATTTTTCTAAAATGTCTCTACCCTTACCCAAATGAAAAGATAAAATAAGAAAAACTCCCTTTTTAGCATTTCTTTACAAAGGCTAAATCTTTGTTTCAGTGGTTGTTGCCATTAAACAGTTATAGAAAAATTAAGTAGTAGTGAAATAGGTAAGGTCTTTTCCAGCCATGTATTATATAATGTGACTGTCATGACACTATGCAGACTGTAACCAGATACATCGGTGCAAGGCTACCTGCCCAAACCTTGTGAAATTTTTCATGAGACCTGAAACCATAGCTAGTACTCGCTTTTCCAGGTAGCTTGTATTTCATAAGAGAAAAATAACACCTTTACTTTTGAAAACCTGTTGATACTTGCAGTCTTACTAAGCTATGCCTGTATGTTAAAATGAACTTAGGAGCTTTATATTTATGAAAAACAAAAACAAAATACCAAACAATTACCAATTGGAACAAGTGTCCTGTCTTTGTATTTTGCCTGTGATACTCTTAAACTCATCTGGCCATTTTCCCTAGTTCATGCTCTCCTACATCAGGTAAGTATCCACATGTCCACACATTAACTGTGTCATTTAGTATTGACTGAATGTCGATACTTCTCTCAAGAAAAAAAAAAAATTGTACTTTTGCTATGAGTGTGCTCCTGAAAGTCAGGAACATGACTATGAACTTTTGGTTCCACTTGGTGTTCTCCAACATCAAGAGATGTTTCTTATTAGATTCCTGAAACTTCAGTTTTTTTAAAAAAACTATTTTTTAGTTATACATTGACACAGTATTCTTATTTTTTTATTTACTTTTTAAAAAAATATTTATTTTTTAGTTTTAGGAGGACACATTATCTTTATTTTTTTTAATTTTTATGTGTTGCTGAGAATCGAACCCAGTGCTTCACACATGCTAGGCAAATGTGCTACCACTTGAGCCACATCCCCAGCCCTTTTATTTACTTTTATGTGGTGCTGAGGATCAAACCCACTGCCTCACACATGGGAGGCAAGCGCTCTACCGCTGAGCCCACACCCCAGCCGCCTGAAACTTCAGTTTTTATTATTTGTCTCTGCATTCTTTTAAGAGGGCATTCTTTTAGTTTTATTCAGATGTACCTTTGTTGTAGAATTTATAGTTAGAATATTTGACCCAAATCCGACTTGTTTGATATTTTTACGAGTATTTAGATTCTTCAATTGGAATTCATTATTTGGTAAAATAGTACTAATAATGCCTTCCTGGGTATTCTGGTATCAGCAGAGCTGCTGCTAATAGTTTGTACATTGAAATATCTTTAAAACATCTTTATTTAAAATAATAATTTTTAAACCTTAATGTGTCTAGATTTGGATTCCAAACTAGATAGAATAGAAACCAAAAATTTAAACCTATAACTGATTCTTTAAAGAAAACTATAATAACAGTTCATCGTCTTACTGCAGGTTTTAATTATTTGCTTCTTTTAATCCCCTCTTTTGTCTGTTTTTATGGAAGATGTTTAAAATATCATTTCTTCTCTTCTTATACAATATTAGGACGTGGCTTATCTCTGAATGTTTCAGAGTGAGTACCATGAGCACCAGTCTGTGCTAATGCTATAACATCATATGGGTGGTGTGTGTGTGTGTGTGTGTGTGTGTCTGTGTATGTTTGTGTGAGAAGGCTGGGGCGTACATAGGGGCATGTCCTTTATCAGTTATAGGAAAAAGTCTCATATGGAATGAGGCTCAGCAATTTTGTATATTTAAATTTAATGTTAAAATAACATAAATAGGTGTGCATGGTATTTTATGTATTTCACTTCCAAAGTAGAGGACAAATTACTTCAGGATGTGTTGTGAGCTCCATGAGAGCAGGGACCTAGTCTGTCTTGTTGTCCGTGCTCTATCTCCAGCTCGAAGCCCTTGCAGTTCTCTTCAGGAAAGACATTATATCATACCAGGTCTTTCAGGCATGTTGAATTTCCTTCTGTTTTCATCTGTCCTTATGCAGCTAGTCCACCCTAGAGTGATGCCATAACTTAGAAATTCACATGATGAATCCCTATATTGACTTGAATTAGTAAATAACATTTTTTCTTTTTAGAATAATATTTTCCAGAGAAAGAGGGCTATTCTTTTAGTGGTAATCTGTTGGCAACTTAAAACATCAGCAGACATTCTCTTCACCAATTATGTATCATCTTGAGTTTATGGACAAAAATAGTAGATTGGAATATTTCTTCAGTTTTGAATTAAACAACTCTATAAAGTTGAGTACTACTTAACTTCTTTGTAGTTTGTTATTCATGGAATTTTAAATTTCTCTTACTGAAAGGAAAAATAACAAATTTTCAAATATGAAGATATTATTTCATATATAAAAATGATAATTTGGAGCAAGAATTTTCTCTACTATTTTTTATTTTTGTCTCTTTTAAATTGCATTGATCCTGTTGAATTTTGCTTCTTACTAGTTACTATTATGATATCAATTTGGTTTTCATTAATAACTTGTCAATAGCCACTAAGGGATTTTTTAAATGACCTTTAGAAATCATTTAGAAATGAGGTAAAACTACACAATGTGAATTTTCAGTGGTAAACTTTCTTAAAAACAAAGTTCTGTGCCCTACTTTATGAAAATAAAATTTAAAAATATATTATAAAAATAGTTCTGTGTGATCACCAGAAGAGATTCATGTAGGACAAGTGCTTGGACTAAGACATTCAGGATAACTATAAGGTTGGCAGAAAGGAAAGAGACAAGTTCTCCAAAGAGAATAGCTTAGGCAAAGTATAAAGTGGAAGATGGAAGTCTTTCCAAGAGATGGTGACATTCAAGTTTTTCTTTACGATCCTTTGTGGATTTTGTGTCTGGAAAATAGACATGACACAAGGGTCTTTCCTAATTGTATCACTGGGTTGTTTTAAGCATGAAATATAGTAAATATAAAAGTGCTTTGTAAGTGGTGAAGCTCATACACATTCAGCATGATTCACTTACTATGTCATTATCAACATGTATTGGTAGTTCCGAGGGTATAGACGTATATTAGTCACCAAAAGGAGGTACTGGATGTGAGAGAAAGATGATGTTAAGGAATACTTGGTCAGAGTCAAAGATAATGCTTAGTGACTGAGAAATGAACTAAATGAATTTTTTAAAAAGTCAAGATTATGGGCAGGTTTAGAGGTAAAGATGTATGAGTGTAGTTCTAGGAATGTTGTTTGGAGGTGATGATAGTATATCTAAATAAAGATATCCATTTATCATTAGACATAAAAGACTTCGTGAGAGCAAGGTATGAAACGAAGTGAAATTTGGGGATTGTTTGCCCGGTAGATAATTGAAACCCTGTGCATTCTTAAACTCTTGGGGTAGTGGGTATGGGAGGTGGGGAGGGCAGACATATAAGGGCAAAACCATGCATGTGTTTGGTCTTTCACATACTCTCTCTCATATGCTTCCCTCCCTATTTTGAGGAGGGAAATAAACTCTCCTTTATCTTTCTCTACTGCCCATTCACTCACTTTTTTTTTTAAAATCCTGCCTCAAACAGCAACACTTCCTTGAACAAGACTTCCTTGAGGCCTTTCGGAGTATCAAACAACAGAATAGGCTTTATTTTTATAGGTGCAAAGTGTTAAAGGAATTAACTGGCTACTTCCCATTAGCTTTGAAAGAGAGAGGGCCTTTTATCTCTAAATAGATCCCTCTCCAACTTCATTTGTGCTGATTTGAAGAGAATGCTACTAAGTGTGTCTTGATAGTGAGAAAACTGAGACTCATTTGGCTGAGATGATCCTGGGGACAAGACAGTTCCTGGAGACCACATCCTTGGTGGGGCCATTGCTGCAGTGGCACCAAGTAAAGTTGTGTAGGCTGTTGTTTGTAATCTAATTCCTCCAGTAAGTCTTCTCTCCCATTGTGCATTTTTATATTCTCACCAGAACAGTGTGTATGTGTTTCTAAAACATGCTGTAAACTTGCCCACCTCCATACCTTTGAGTGGGTAGTTTCCTCATCCTTGAGAGTTCCTCCCACCTCCCATGGCCATGGAAAACCATACTCCAAGGTACAGGTCTCTTGAGTTCTCTCTCTCAATCAGTCTACTGGGAGAGGAATGATTGCTTCTTTCTTTCTACCCCAAACATTTTGTGTCAGATATAGATAAAAGATCAGATCCCAGATTCAGACTGTGTAGATTTAAATCCTGGCTTTAATTAAGCATATAACCTATTTTCTCATTTGTGAAATGGATATGAAAACAAAATGAAATAAGTAAAGGACTTAGCCTAGTCCTGGTACAGAGTAAGTGCTTAATAAACAGTCCTGTAAGGTAAGTTATTGTTTATATCTTGTAACCAAAGCAGTGATTTCATTCTTTGTTATTCACACCTATATGCCTTTGTCGCCTTTGTAAGATTGGGAGATCTCTGCAGTTACGGTCCCTGATGTAGTCATCTTGCTCCTCAAAGTATGAAAAAGTATAGTGCTTCTCTTACAGTAGAAACTCAGTAATTGTGAGATGGTATGAATGGAAGAGCCAATTAAGTGTCGATATGGAGCAACAGCATTTGTCAATCTGTCTTCCACTGAAACTGTAATGTCTTCAAATCTAAATTTTAAAAGCATAACATTTTATTGTATTTCCTTTAAAAAATGCTGCCTACTTTCACTGATACCCTCTGTCATAACAAATACCACGGTACACACACCTTGATCATGTCATTCATTGTAGTTACATAATTAATGTGTTTATACTTGAACAATAACTTTTTGAAAAGGAATTAGGGCTAAAGATTATGTAGAGGGATGAGGGAAACCCAAACTTATTTTTTATTGTTTAGGTGAATCATTATTTTTAATCAAATGTGAGTTTTTAAGCTGATGAACATAGATTACTGTGATTATAGATTAATGCTCCCATGCTATCTCTGTTTCATACAGAAAATGGAAAATATTTAATTACATATGCTCTCATTTTTTTCACAAAATGTTGTAGATACTAGTTAGTAAGACATATATCCACAGAAGATAGCTTCTCAATGGAAACTCTATAGTCCTAGATGCGTGAGAAGGGGCAGCATGAAAATCACCATTGAACAATAGCTTGTCATTTCTAAATACACTATGCCCTCTCCCACTCCTTACCTTAGAAATATTGCCTCCTCTGCCTATAATATGCTTTGCCCATTTGCTTGGTCTGTTGATCTTCTGTTTATCCTTCAAATCTCCCTTATATATGTCATCACCTCTGTAAAGACATTCATTCCTCCTGGGCAGAGTTAAGTCATTTCCTGTTATGGTTTGGATATAAGGTGTCCCCACAAAGCCCCTGTGTGAATGCAGAGATATTCAGAGGTGCAATGATTAGATTATGAGAGCTGTAATATAATCAACCCATCCTAGTTTGGATGGACTGACTGGATAGATAACTGTGGGCAGGTGGGAATGTGGCTGAAGAAGATGGGTCACTGGGGGTGTACCCTGGAAAGGCACATTTGCCCCCTTGTCACTCCATTCAGCCTTAGCTTGGGCCCAGCCATGGAACAAGCTGACCATAGACTGAGTCTCTGAAACCATGATCGAAAATTAACTTTTCCTCTTCTATGTTGGTCTTGTGGGGTTTTTGGGTCACATTGATGAAAAGCTAACACACCATTTCTTCTCAGCCCTGCGAGAGCCCTTAGGGTGCACCTTGTACATGCCACTGTGGGTTCCCCTAAATAGGAGCTAGCCTAGCTAGCCCCAGCTTCAAAAGTGCTTAGGTGCTCCAAATGTGTATATAGAGAGTGGGCGAATTAATAAATGAGATAATAAGTAATATGAAATCTGCAAATGGTCAAAAGTCCAGATTATAGGCTGACAGCCCCTTCCATCCTCTAACCATTTGCCAGCCTTGGTTTATGTTTTGTTTTAATATAAAACTGAATGTTTCCATTTTTGTCTTCTCATGTTCTCTTTGACCATCATTTAAATAAAGGGAGAGCCTGACGAAGTGGCTTAGACAGTTTTCATTTGGGCCCGTGTATGATCTCTTTACTAGAAGATTCTTTAGTATTAATTGTATTTTCTATTGATAGAAGGAATCTTAATAATCTGTACACAACTCATTGCATCACTTTCCCTTCAACTAATTCTTAGAAAGTGATTTAGGAGACTTGTTTAATTTCTTGAGGGGGAAAAAAGCATGTCCTAATTCTTTATTGGCACATACACAGATTTTAAGGTACTTGATTATTAATAACAGATTGTTAATACATCTTAGCTGTTTGTGATATACTATAATAAAGTAATAGCACTGATGTTTTTTGTCTTGATCTGTTATTAACCAATGAAGTAAATGTTTGATAGATTTCTGTTTAATTTGCACCTTTATGATACTCTTTAAATGGTATGCTTGATTTCAGTTTCTAATTCTTGCATTCCCCCCACTCTTCCCTCCTCTCTTTTCTTCCCTTTTTTCTCCTTTCTTCTCCTCTCTCCTTCCCTCTCTCTTTCACTCCCTCCCCTCTTTCTTTTCTTTCTCTCCTTCCTTCCTTTCTTTCTCCCCTCCCCTCCTCCCCTCCCCTTGCCTTGGGCCTTTTCATCAATGCCTTCTACTCTTTTGATTTTTTTCTCTTTCTTTCTTCTATGTTCCTTTTCTAATATCTTTAAGTAGAACCTTAGGACTTTTGAAACCTGTCTTCTAATCTATCCATTAAATGTTTTAAATTCTTCTCTAAACTTTGTGTCATAGCTCACTCTGCCATAACAAAATACCATAGTTACTGTGGTTTAAACAACAGATATTTATTTCTCACAGTTCTAGACACTGGGGACTTTAAGATCAAGGTGCCAGCAGATTTGATTCCTGCTGAAGGCCTCTTCTGGTTGTAGAGGGTCTCCTCTTTGTGACCACACATAAACAAGTGGGGGAGGGGCAGGCTTTGGTCTTGCTTTCTCTTGTAAGGACACTGATCCCTTTGTGAGGCTACCCTCATAAATTCATTTAAACCTAATCATTCCCGAAAGGCCCCACCTCCAGATATCAAAGCCTTGGGTGTTAGAATTTTGGGGGACACATTTCATTCATAAAAATTCCTCCAAATTTGACTTTTTGTTCATGTTTTTAATAAATATAAAATATTTTCTGTTGTGATTTTTCATTTGAGCTGTGGAATACTTAGAAGTTTTTGGCATAATTTCCAAATATTTTTCTTTTCTAAATTATTAATTGATTTCAATTTTAATTCTTTTATGGTCAGAGAATATACTTTGCATGGTTTCAAAACTTTTAAATTATAAAGATTTGCATATTTCTTGGTCCAGACTATAGTCGGTCACAGGAACCGTTGCATTTAAACTTGAAAATAATGTATTCTGTCTGGGATGCAGTGTCCTATAAATGTCAGTTAGGTCAACTTGTTTGATAGTATTGCTCATGTCTCCTCTATCTTTACTAAATTTATGTCTACTTGTTTTATCAGTTACTTAGAGAGGAATGTTGAAATATAAATGATAATTGTGGATATGTCTACTCTTCTTTCAGTTCCTTTCTTCCTGTATTTTAAGGCTTTTTATTAGGTGCACGCACATTTAGAATTATGTCTCATGCTGAATTGGCCCCTTCATCATTACATAATAACATTTGTCCTCTAAAACAGTTACTCCAGGTTTCTTTTGATTTGTTTTTGCCTGGTGTAACATATTTCACACTCTTTTACTTTTAAACTAACCTAAAACAAGTTTCTTGTAGATTCATATAGTTGAGTCTTGCTTTTTTATTACACATAAAAATCTTTGCTTTTTTAATTGAAGCATTTCTGTCTGTGCAGCCTAGTATGTGTAACTTTTTCGATGGAAACCAAAACAAAATTTAAAAATCAGTTTTTTAATCACAGTAGCCATTTTCACAATTCTAGTAGCTACATATGGTAAGTAGCTACCATGTTGGACAGAACACATGTGGATTTCCTCTGCCCTTTTCTTCATAACAGTCAAACTCTGATTCATGTTTATGGGAAGTCTTGGGAAACAGCAAGTGTCCCGAGTTTCCTTTTTCTCTCTGAATAGGGAAGGGGTAGGGGTGTAGGAAGGTTTCCTTCTCCTGCCAGTAGTAGATAACTGGAATCCCCAATTTCTTGAATACCTGTGGATTGTTAAAAATTCCTATTCATTTATTTTATCTTCTCTCTTCTTCAAATTAGAAAATAGATGAAAATACAATTTTATTTTTAGCTTTAATTGTACATTTAGTTTTTACTACTAGGTCATTGTTTGTTTTGTGGTTTTGATTAAAATGTCATATCTTTAGGATCATTATCAAATACAATAAGATTTGAACAAGCAAAACTATTAAAACACTGAGAATATGAATTATAGTTTATTTCTTCTTAAAGCTAGGGTTTGTATTCTGCATCTGTTCTCATAAGCATGACACAATGCCATGGACCTAGAAGGCAATCAGTAAACATTAGCTTCAAATTGAAAGTGAAATTAGAACTGCTTTTTTCAAATAAGTTAATGCAATGCTTAGAATAAACAAAATATTGTTATTCTCATTTTTAGTTATTATGAGGGTATTTTCTCTAACAAACTATACATTTTGAAAAGGGAAACTGGTTTTAATTTTGTACAAGAGTCACTAAGTTAAAGTTGCATTACACTGACTACAACTTTGACTTCTGAGGTAAAAAGGCGAATTTCAACCAGTTAACTCAGAAATATAATCCTTGAAGAAAAGGCAAAAGATCATTTGACTTCTACAATATAAATTTTACCTATATTTTTAAATTGCTTTATTTTCTGTTTTCTTCCCTGAAATCCCAGCAATGTGTTTTCTTTGCTCCTTTGTTCTGGTTCTATGTCCAACATGAGAAAAACCACAGTTTTGCAGGTTGGTACCATTCCAGATTTATAATATATGTTTTCTCCTTGGTTCTTATCACTTTAGCAATCTCTTCCTTTCTTCTTGTGAGGTCTGTCATTCATTCATCATTTTGGGTGTTTTTGAACTTTCCCAGCTCTTTTTTGGTTCATCTTACAACCCCCCCTCTGCCTGTGAGCCCAATTCCTATTCAGTTACCTCCTTTCCTTCACATGGAAAAAATAAGTACTGGATTATGAACCCTCACTTATATAAATGTGTTCATCCCACCTCGGTTTCTCAGCCTTGTTCCCTGTAGTCTCCAAGGAAGAGGTCTTTTTCTTCTAGCTCCTCACTAATCCTTTCACCTGTGCATTTGATCATGTCCTTCCTGCTTCCTCTGAGACCTAATTCTATCAGTTACTCCCTTTCCTGTATTTTTATCCTTTTCATCCCTATTGGCTCCTAGAAAATATGCTCAAGTTTCTGCTTTTCATTTATTTCATTTCACAGAATCCTCCTCCAACTCTTCCTTCTTTCATTGTCAGATTTCTACCCAGAGTGGATTCTATTTGCTGTATTCATTTCACAAATTCACTGGAACCACCCCTACCAAAGCACTGAGTACAACTTGAATTGCTGTCTTACATACTTCCCTATTACCTAGCTTCAGGCTCTCACCTAGGGCACTGCAAGTGTCTGACTCATCTCTTTGCTTAGGCTTCCCGTTTCTAGTTTACTTTTATTACCACTAAAAAAGCAGAGTGGCTTTTTAAAATACTGATATGATCACCTGACCTCTGTATCCTACACATTTCATAGGTTCAGTAGTTCCGACAAGATAAAGATCCACATTCCGTAGAAGAGAATATGAAGCTGCTAATGATCTGACCTCTAGCTCTTCAGTCTTATCTGCTACTGTCTATTATTGAGTCCCACCCATAGTTCCCAAGTTATATGCTATTTCACACTTTTGAGTCTCTTATAGTCTGAGTCCTCTAGCACGGTAACATGTCCTGTATCCCTAGAATTCTCCTACTTAACTTTAGAGATCATGGTTCAAAGACCATGGCCAAGCAGCCTTACCAGGCTTTACCTGGCTTCTCTTTCCTCCCTTTCCAACCCATCACCGTCATACTACCATTTTAAAGTACACTTTTTTGGTTGGTTTTACTCTATAGTCGGGTATACTGTCATTATAGATTATATAATTTATTGTAGATATTTCTTTTTATCTTTAGTTCCCTTTTTAGATAGAGCTCCTTGATAGTATAGAGCCATTTTTCTCATCTTGCCATCTGCCCACAACTGTCTTAGTGCCTTGATAAATGTTCACAGAATTAGCAAATTTCAGGAAATATTATTTGGTGCTTCTTCTATAGGCTGTGTTATACTTTTAAATTTGGATTATAAGTTTTGGATCATATGTTTTTAATGCCACTGAAATTAATGCTGATTGCTGTATCATATTCTTTTTCTTTTTTACTTTACTGGGGATTGAACTCCAGGGTGCTTGGTCAATGAGCTACATCCCAGTCTTCTTATTTTTTAATTTTGAGAAGGGCTTACTAAATTGCTAAGGCCTTGAACACTTGTGATCCTCCTGCCTCAGCCTCCTGGGTTGCTCAGATTACAGGCATGCACCACTATACCAGGCTTTGTGTCATGTAGTTTCCAGTTCTAAAGAGCAGGAAAATAAGTTTGTAACTGGATAAGGTAGTCTATCTGAATATATAGGTCTTTCGTTGATGTTATTATAAAATATGTTACCAATTCATCCATGCATTCATTTTCTAATTACATCATAAAGAATTAGAGAAAAGATTTCATGAAATTTATTATCACTTTTTTTCTTGGCATTCATTTTCCTTCCCCTTTACCTTCGTGTAGCTTCCAGAGTTGTCTAAAATGCAAAGCTGATGATTTAGTCTTCTGCTCATGAATCCTCAATTCTTCCTTCACGTTCACTTATATGCTAGTTACTTTGATAATCTCCCACTTTACCAAATTCAATATCTTGTTCTTAGACTTCTCTTGAAAGTTTTTTTTGCTACACAGCCATTCTGCAACCCTTTTGCACCTGCAGCTGGTAACGCTCACTCTTCTCTACTCTGAGCATGTGGTTCAGGAGGATAAACATAATAGCACATTGGCAGTATTTATGTTAAATGAGCCCATCTTTTCCACGCATCTGCTGCACAGGCGCAGAAACAGATATGTTGTTTCAGCTATTGGCTGCCAGGGAAACAGAAGGGTTGCCACAACACAGTTGACAAACAACCCCCTAAAATACCTAAAAAGCATCAACTCATGCTGCTGGAAAATCAAAATCAGTAAAGGACTGTACATTTTTGATGCCTGATTTCAACTTGGTTCCCTACATCCTCATGTAGAAATTGGACTATTCTCTAAAGCAGCAACTGGATCATCTTTAGAAGAATACATTTTAGGTTCACTAGCTTTTGCAGGAAAGTGTACTCAAAATCCCTTAGTAGGTCACTGGTGAGTTGCTTTGTAGTGCATTTGAATTGTGCACCATTTGGATGCTTAGTCTTTTGACTGACTTTGATAAGGTTGGCTCTAACAAACCCAGCATCCTTTTCATTCTGTGGCGCCACTAGGCCCGCCACCCTGCCATCCCTCTTTCTCCTCCCCCTTCCCTACCGTCTCACTATCCCTCACTTGAACTGCCTGCCAGAGTTCACAGACAGCTGGGCAGAGTGGCTAAATCACCCAGCTGCCCGGGAAACTTGGCGGCCAGGCTGAGGGAAGGAAGCATCGGCTCTCTTTGAAGGTTGGCTGCCAGTGAATCTCAGGCAGCTGGACTTCAAAGAGGGGACCGATGGGCTTTCCCTCCTGTCTAGGCAGGTCATTCCACGGTGCTGCGCTTCCGGTGTTGGCATGGTGGTTTCCAAGTTCCTCTTAAATTAAAGAGCTGAATTGGGAGCTGCACTTGTGCTCACATGTGTGTTTCTTATGTGATACAGACAGTCCAAGCCTCCACACACTGTCACTCTAAACTTAAGAATTAAAGATAAGAAGAAAAGGTAACATCTTTTAAAGGGTGGCCAGGGGAAATCCACAGCAGTGGGATTTCAGCTTGTCACTGATTATCAGCTTGTCACTGTTATTTACCAAGTTTTAAATTACTCAGGGACTTCTGATGTGATCTTGAATAAAGGCTAATCAGCCAATGCTTAAAGACTGAATATAGCTGGTAACCTGGAATTAAATGGAGCCATGGTGATAGTTTTATCTGTTTATAGAAATGGGTGTAGCAGTCACCCACTAGAACACACTTGCTGCACTGACCCACTTTTCACCTTTCACCAGTGGTTGGTGAGAGAATGGGCCTAGTAGGGGAAGAACAAGGTATTATATGAACAGAGTTGGGGCCTGCTTTATTTGCAAATGGCGGTCAGAGTAAAGGGAGCCTAAAATCAGAAAAGCCAGAGTATATTTTGTGTACACTAGTGGCCAATAGCGCAGACCCTCCAGTCAGGCTGCCAAGTTTCAAATCCTGGCATTACTATGTACTAGCCATGTGACCTAGGGCAACTGACTTTACCTTTTTTGTACCTCAAACTCACCTGGAAAGTAAGGCTAATGATAGTATTTATCTCACAAGGCTGTTGAAAATATTCAGATGGTTAATAGAAACCATATACTTAGGACAGTATGTAGCCCATGGTAGGTGCCCAATAAATGTTAGTTATAATTATTATGTACCAGCTCCCATTGACTGGAACTAGGAGGAAATAACAAATGACTTTGGTTTGTGATGTTTACTGTTCCTGTTTGGATAAAAGACTGCTACTGTCTGCCTTGGATTGAATTTCTAATAGGATATTTGAGAAATCCTTAATAGTGTAAAATATCTTATTATGTAATTTGAAGGAGAAAGCAGTTATATTTATCAATTCCTCTCAGTGCACTGTCTGCCTTGAGGATATACGGAGACTTGATTCATTGAAGGCCATTACTATAACATTCCCTCATACACAACCAAAGGAAGAAACATGGCAACTTATCATAAAGGGGTATTTTGATGAAGAGTATAGCTCCTAGAATTAGAACCATGGTTAGAGGTTTTGCTCTTACAATTTCTTGCCATATATATTTGGGTAAGTTATCTCACTGAGCCTCACTCAGCCTTGTTTATAAAATGAGGTAATGATGTATAACTCAGCAGGCTTTTTTAAAGAATGAAATTAGAAAATGTATGTTTTACTGCCCTAAGTAGCAACATGTTGGATAAATGTAGCTGCTGCTGTTATCATTATCACTATTATTGCTACCACCATTAGGTTATAAGTTATTGAACCACAAGGAAGCCTCCAATTAACCTCAGTGATCTGAGAAATAATAGAGGGTCTTTCCCTCAGGTTTTTGTTCTTTCTAGATCAAAGTTGAGCTGATTTGGGGCCAAATCTAGCCAGCACCATTTTTGGGGTAGGGGGTACTGGGGATTGAATTCAGAGGCACTCAACTACTGAGCCACTCCCCAACCCTATTTTGTGTTTTATTTAGAGATAGGGTCTCACTGAGTTGCTTGGCACCTCGCTGTTGCTGAGGCTGGCTTTGAACTCGAGATTCTCCTATCTCAGCCTCCCAAGCTGCTGGAATTGCAGGCGTGTGCCACCGAGCCCGGTGGATACCTCTTTTTGTAAATGAAGTTTTATTGGAACACATAGCATTATCCATTTATCTGTGTGTTGTCTGGTTGCATTCATCCTACAATAGCAGAAGTGAATGGTTGTGACAGTCTATAAGGTCCTCACAGCTTTAAATATTTACCATTTGTTTCCTTCCAGGAAGTTTGCTAACCCTTGATCTAGATATGTGTTTTCCCAATTAAGATTCAGAGAATGGTTCCATCCATACTGGTATGTGCTATGTGAAAAAAAATGTAGTCAAATAAGCTTTGGAAATGCTAAAGAGGTTGATTTATTCCAGGAGTACTACTTAAAAGTTCTGGCTTTTAATATACTGATGTGTATTTTGAATCTTTAAGACAAGGCCATGGTATGCAAATAAACTCTAGTTTCCCAGGCTTGCTTGGCTATAGCCCCCGCCCCCATCCCCAATATGATGATGTTACACAAAACATTCTCTGGGAAACCCTGCTCTTGGGCTCTCTCTCTGGAAAGACTTTCTTCTTAAATCATTTCTCTTGGTGATTTAGGTGATATTCTCATTTGGAGACCTATGGAATATCATATGAGATTCTCTATTAGTTACCTTATTTTTTCCCAGTAAAAATTATATTTTGCTTAAAATCAGAACAGTAAAATCTGCCAGTTATTTAAATTGTCTAATCAGATAATATCCCCATCTTTAAATGATTCTGTATGATGTCTCAGAATTATAAATCAGAGTCTCAAAGTCCAAGAAAGACAGGCTGTTTCATTTCATGCCTTCTTGAAAATTTAAAAGCACAGGCCCTCTGTAGGGCTTTAAATTTTTTTTTTTTTTTTTTGCATCCAGATTTCTGAAACATAAATCTTGAATGCCTAACTGGTATACCAGCTGATCTCAGCTAGGGTTTATAAGAAGAGAGATTAATGTGAAGGTAACTTTTGCCCTAGCCATAAGGGGTTTGTTTTATAGACTAAAGTAAACACCTTGAATTTCAAGTTGCAAGCACATGGGGAGCCAGAAGATTCCAGAGCACTGGCGTCATATTCTGCCCGTGACTCACATATCTCAGTGGCTGAGCTTTCTTTTGCAGCTGCAGCTTCCAGCTGGTCATCAGATAGAGCCTTAGGTCGTCACACACTGTCACCTGGTTTGAGATGACCAAATAGGCATATAGTTGTAACATAGTCCAGTTATGAATGAAGGCTGGGCTATCTCTTTGCCAAACACAGATGATAAATAAATGCTAAGTCATAGTTATGAATCCCAGTGGTTGTAGCAGTGAAATGGAACTGAGAGTGGAGAACCTGCTGGGAAGTGCAGCCCTGGTCATAAATGCAGTCTCCTCTCTCACTTGTGAGTTTCCCACCAAACCTGACACAATGCTTGGCTTATAGTTGGTACAATAAATGTTCTATGAAAGACATGTTTTCCCTCTTTTCCAGCTTGTACATCATTTTGAGTATCTAATGTTTTGTCTTTTTAAAATATATATACATACATATACATATATATACACATACATATACATATATATATATATACATATATATGTATATATATTTAGCTATAGGTGGACACAATACCTTTATTTTATTTTTATGTGGTGCTGAGGATCAAACCCAACACCTCATGCATGCTAGGCAAGCACTCTACTACTAAGCCACAATTCTAATCCCCCGGCGTTTTATCTTAATTTATTTCTTCTCAGTGTTGTGTGTCTCACTGGGTTGTCAGCAAATGTAGTTGGATTCTAAAATTTTCATATTTCACTTTTACATTATGGAGAATGATGAATGGACTTTGATCATATTTTATTGTCTTTTGTCTTTAAATTATTTCTTCAAAAGAAGGGAAGGAAGAAAAATAGGAAGGAAGGAAGGAAGAGAAAAACATGGCCTGAAACTTAATTTTTTTTAAAGAAGTTAGAAACTTAGAAAACTGTCAACTTACCGTGAAACATATTGTTTCCTTGAGACATGCTCAAAAGTTCAGAGTTTCATTTTCTATATTAAGTATGTTCCTCTTATAAGCACCATGATATGTGATGTATGACATTGTACTCTAAGACTGTCACTGGTTCTCAAGTTCAAATGGTGTGCCTGGGAAGAAAATAATCTGAAGCTAACTTACTTGAAAGAAAGGGTCAGAAATGTGGGAAAAGAGCTTTCATCTAGTACCATTAAAAAATGCAACTCAAATATAACCCTTCCTTTGCATGTCCTCCAATATTGAACTATTTCCAAGTGTTCTCCTGTCCCATTTCTATATTATCACCTGCAATAATTGTAACTGAAATAATAATTAATTACTTCAGTTGGTGCCAAAGAATATATAGAAGAAATGATGGCTATAAATCATTGGAAACAGACTACAACTTCTTAGGGACAATGGTTATCTGAAGCCAAGCATGATAAGAATTAAGAAACATTGCTAGAGAGAATTCTCATAGGCACAGAAAATGTGAAGAGGAGGAGTATAGTGTTTTTATAAAGTATTAGACATGGATAAAGTAGAATAAATTTGAATTACAGGGTCACTGGACTAGTATATGTTGGGTATTATTTGGTAGAATGTAAGTAGAGGAGAAAGAATCAACCTTCTGAAAAAGTTGGTAATAATGCACCCATATAATGTTTACTGTGCTGGGCATGGTTCACGTTCTTTATGTGTCAGTTAACTTTTGCAACATAACAAACTACCCCTAAAACTTAGTGGCTTAAAACAACATTTCTTATTTTTTATGATTCTGTCTGTTGGTTGAGTGGTTTGGGGCAGTGCTTCTCCTCTGAACAGGTATGACTGATTTCTGAGGGGCTTTGGATTGCATTTGCAGCTGATAGCTCACTTGTGGCTGAGGGTCTAGGATGGCGTCTCTCATATGTCTGGCCCTTGCCTAATTGCCAGCTGGTGCTTATAGGATGACTGAGCACATGCCACTGATCATTCAGAAAACTAATCCATACTTTTTCACCTGTTGGCTTTGTTCCAAAAGCAGCAAGAAAACAATTCAATGTACTTTCCTTTGCAGACTTTTTCCTGTGTCTTGTTTGCTAGTGTTTTCTGAAAAGCAGATCCCATGTCAGCATTTGATATATAAGAATTCTATTGCCAAAATGCTGTGAGGGAAAATTGGGTATATAGCCAGAGGAAGCTGGAGAGGCCGATGATGATATAGGTCTGATCCCTAGGAAAAAAAGAGGGAAGGGAGGGTAGGAAGTACCTCAGACTGCAGCATAGTTCTAAGAAAGCTTTGGCCAGGTCAATGGGAAGTCCTTGAGACTAAGTCACCCTGAACAGTTATTAATATGTTCCAGCTAAAATTGGGACTACTGTTTGATTAAGCTTATAGTAGTCAACAGTCCCTTTGTGGAAAGACTAGGGGAATATCACAACTTGCCCCAGTAGGTAGCAGTGTCCTTTCTTTCAGCAATGTACCTTTGACATCAATAGGCATTTGATCTGAAAATTGACTCAGATATGGGAACAGAGCAAGAGATCATGACTTTTTACTGTGGTGACCACCTTCAGGCTGCTGCTTTCCCATTTATCCTTCTTTTTCATTGTATATATTAAGCAGTATGTTTGTTGGTTGCCCATTATTCTGTCTCCAGAGATGCCCTGTGGTGACTACCATTTTTGTAGTTCCCTATGCATTAAGCCCTGTTGAGTGCCTCTCTGATTTTGCCAGGCATTACAGCAATTGCAGCCTCTTGCTACTTGAAATTTAACCTTGCAAGGGTTTCCATTGCTATTACTGCCCCAGCTCTGTGACTAGCCCTGGGCTGCATAGGAGAGCTGCCACTAAACTTTTTGGTGATGCTGATCCCCTCTGTGCATTCTTTGTGTGTGTGTGCGCTGGGGATTGAACCCAGAACCTTGTGCATGTGAGACAAGCACTCTACCAACTAAGCTGATATCCCCAGCCCTCACCTATGCATTCTTGATGGCCTTATTGAATGGTGTATCCTCTGGGCTCTCCCTTGAAAAATAATATTTTGTTTTTTTGACTTGACAAAATATATCCATTTCAGCATGCTTGCTTCTTCTATATTTCTTATTCTTTTATTAATCATCTACAGTAGGGCATTTTTGCTTTACTCAACATTGACCATCACTTTTCTAGGCCTCTAGTAGGATTCTAGAAGCAAAGTTATCTCTCCGAGATCCTTTCTAGGGTATTAAATCTTATGTTCAAAAATGGGTTCCCAAATCAATGAATCTTGTTTATTTAGCCTTACTTCCCTACCCCCTTGATCAAGTGTCCCCCAAATCCAAACTCAGGTTATATTTCATGATTCCTGCCAGTAGCTGCTAGCTAATTTTTAAATCTCTTCTAGTATATGTTCTCTTTCCTCCCTTATTAGGCCTAGTTCTTACCCAGCTGAGTAATAATACTGAGTTTAACCCTAATTATTATTCTGGCCGTCAGGAGAGGAGAAAGGAAAAGGAGAAGGTCCTAAGAAGAGGAGGTATCTGGTCCCTTGGAAGCTGGGTGGGGGTGGGGGGTTGCAGCAGGAAGAAATTCTAGTTTTTGCTAGGCAAGAGAGAGTTACCTCTTTAAGCTGTGAGAGGTCTTAGGGTTTTGAGTGGGTGGGTAGTATGTCTACAGAACTAGCATCCTATGGGACATCTGTCCAAATATACTCTGACATTTCAGGGTCTTAGGTTTTCCCAACTAGAGTCCTGACTTTAGTTTTTTTGTTTGTTTATTTGTTTTATTTTTGCAGTACTGGGGATTGAACCCAGGGCCTCATGCATGCCAAGCATTCACTCTGCCCCTGAGACACATCCCAGCCCAAGAGCCCTGACTTTAGAATAATGAACCTGCCTTGGCTGAACATTTAAATGTCACTAGAGCTCTGTAAATCTAACTATCTGGTTTCCTATCTGTTGCTCAAATGTGTCAGTTCTTCTACTACAGGAGATAACAGCCTCTTTGGAAGCTGCTGAAGTAGTCCACTTAGTCTTTACCTGTTAATGCCTCTCATTTTCATTATCCCTCTGCAAGGCATCAGTAAAACTTAACAGTAACCAACAAACACTTGTCTTTGTAGACAGGATTCCTTGCCATAGCTTTTAAATGCCTAAACATTGCACCCATGAGGACATTCCTCCACCCAGGTCACTTCCAGTACTTGGACAAGTACCACATACTATTTAGGACAACTCTAAATACAGAATTGAAAATACAAAATTGATTAGAATTGTTTAACACTAAGCTTGAAAATAGATTTCCTAGCGGGAAAGAATTTTTCTACCTGTTGAAAAGTCCTAGGAATAGATTTTAGGGGACAATCAAATATTAATACACCCAATTTGTGAAGTAGCCTAGTGCTTGCTTCCTTCTTGCTCATGGAGTTTGTGTTTTGGCACTATTGTTGCCTTTTAGAATCTTTCTGAAAGGAGGTATTCACGATACACTTATAACCTTGTGCTGACACAGGCAGAGAGACAGAAGATGAAATGTAACTTGGTCTTTTGGGACTGGTGAGAAGGACAGGGGTGGAAAGATAGATGTGAGGCATGTTATTTTAATAGGTTAATAAACTGAGAAGTAGAAAGATTAAATACTTTAGCCAGTTAGTAAGCTAAAATTTATTCTAGGTCAGCCTGACTCTAGTACCAGTATTATTTGTAATAAATTTTTCTCTATTTTCAGGTTATCAATTAAATCATTACAATTAAAATATTTTATTCTGTGGTTTTTATTTACTTTGATCACTTTGTGAATTGTCCTTTTCCTGTGATAGATATATGTAGAACAAGAGATAGATAATGGGATATAGGCAGAAGTAACTGCTGGATGGAAACTCACTCACCCTTGGTACCACCATACAATGCTTGAATTATTGAGAAGTTCAAAAACTGATATGTTTAAGATTTTGTGAAAGATAGCGTAGCGTAGCTTTCTTACCAGGAGGACTGTGAGAATCTGTTCTGTGCCTCTGACATTCTTTGTAGTGGTTTGCTGACAATCTTTGACATTCCTTGGCTTATAGAAGCTTCACCTTGATCTCTGCCCCTTCAGAATGTGATCTTATTTGGGAATAGGGTCATTGCAGATGAAATTAGTTAAAATTAGGTTATTCTGGAATAGGGTGGACCCTGAATCTAATATGGGTGGTGTCCTTATTAAAAGGGGAAATTCCTGCACAGGAAGAACACCATGTAAAGATGAAAGCAGCTCTAAGAAGGAAGCATCCTGCTGAAACTTTAGATTTTGGACTACTGGCCGACAGAAATATGAGATGATAAATTTCTGTTGTTTAAACAATCCAGTTTGTGGTACTTTGTTAAAGCAGCCCTAGCAAACTGATCCACCAAGTCATAAAAATAATGATAACAATGTAAACTCCACCTGTTTAGTATTTTTAGACAAAGAATATTGGAGCAATATTTTATGATTTTGAGTTAAGGTTTTTCTAGGACAACCATTTGTATCATAGTGTCTATCCCAACAATATGCTCTAAGATAATGACTATGATAGAGCCCAAGCCTTCCAAAAAATGGTTTAAACTATAATAAAATAATGTGCTGTATATTTAGACAGTTAGCAACCAGTGATAAAAAAGAAAAGAAGTAAATACTGTGAATTCCAGGGATAAGGATGCAGTAATCTAGGCCTTTATATAGTAAGCTTTTAATCAAATAAAGTAATATAAACAAACAAACAATAATAGCTTCTCTCTAGATAATTTAGTCTTTCCCTAACCTTCATCAGTATCTTCTTTAAGGAAACCTGTGCTGGCATAACTCTGAGATTCTGGAAGCAAATATTGATTGATATTTTCAGGGCTCATGGTCAATTGTTGTATATTTTGTATAAAAGTACATATTTATGAATATAGACAAGTTGCTTTTATAAAACTATGCCAACTATTCCATTACCAAAAATGATTAGAGAGAACTAATGGGAGAAATAAAGATAAAAGGTGCTAGTTGGAGCAAAGCCTATTCTCAAAACTGAAATCCATGTTGGGGATGCAGTCTGTGGAGCTAGAGCTGCCCAGATTCTAACCAGAATGAAGTGCTGTAACATTTAGGTGCTTACCAAATTAATGTTCTCCTTACCTGGAATGTCTTCCCCTTGTCTGCTTAGTTAAATATTCCCTGTTTTTCAGAGCACATTGCACCTTTTCTGCAAAACCTTTATTTTTGTAAGCCACAGAATACTGACACTCATCTAAACTCCTACTCTCATATTTTTCATGCTCTATTCCTTAGGCAACTAAATGGTAATTACAAGACTATATTTGATAACATTCTCATTACAGCTAAATTTAAACCTCTACAGGGGCAGGGACCTTGTCTACTTTTTCACCTTGACACACTTCTGGGTACATGGTAGATAATTAAAAAAAAAAAACAACTTTTTTTTAAATAAAGGATTGAATATATGTAAAAATAATCCCCACTGGAATGTAGTGTCTTCTCTCTGGAACACAATTTCTTGTTCCTGTCTTCTGCTCCTTCATCTGCCTTTATCAGTTAGGTCTCTGATTTCTTTTTGCTCCTCTTTTCCCCCATTCCCAAATCTAAGTTAAGGACCTCTCTCAGTGCTCATATATTACTTATGCTTCTCCACTGTTGCCCTTGTTACTCTTTATACTTATCCATATTTTCTCAGGGAATGTCAACTCTTTGAGGAAAGAAGCCTTGTTTATTTATGTACATTTATGTTTCCACTGCTTAATATAGTATCTGCCAGATAGTTGGTGTCCAGTTAACGAAATGTCAAATCAGTGAATTCTTTATATCAATGAAAGATAGAAACATGATAATTAATACAAATTTGTAGGACTGGCACCCAGAGAAAGAACTGAGTGAGGTCAGTTTTCACTCAGTATGCATAAATTATTATAATTTTAATGAACTGGTCTACTTTGTGCTCCTCATTACTAAAAACTTTTAGGTGTAAGCCCAAGGACTGGGTGTCAGGAATTTTGTTGGGATGGTAAAGTACATGAGTTCTGTTTTGTGACTTACTCTTTGCTAAGAGTTGTTGTGATACCAGTGGCAATGGGGGTGACTTGCATTCCCATACATTTGATTCCCTGAGAGACCCACATGCTGTCATTACTAATGGTATCTGTGTCCTCTGCCATGGAATTATTCTAGGAAAATTGGCAATGGCCCAGAACTATTAATGTGTACACGCATATACACAGGTGCACATAAACAAACTGACACATGATTAGCCATCACAGAGGGTACTGTATCCATGGCACCTATATAGGGGATGAGGTATTTAATGGACCAGACTTTGTTCATGTAGATCTTACTTTGGAGGTGACTGACCTCCTAATACTTTGCCTGTTCTGGTTATTGAATTATAACCCAGTGGCAAGATTGGTGTAATAGAGATACAAACCATCAACTATGGAGAAGTGACATTAGAAGTATATTTATCTGCTTTCATCTTACCTCTCTTGGTTGTTGAGTGGTTATAACCATTTACTTGCAGTGATTTTTTTTAAATAAGAGAAGATAAATAAACCTACAACATTAAATCATATTCTTCTTTCTTCATCTTATTTGGATCCTTATACATAAAGACTCAATGTTGAACTTCTCCCTTCAAAGCTTAAGAAAATGTTAGACAAGGAAAGACTAATTTTAAAAAATGTAAAAAGATGATGGTAGCTCAGATAAAAGAAGGGGGGGTTATAGTGCAATGTTTAAGAGTAGGCTTTTGGGGTTCAAACTTACAGGTCTATCACTTACAAACTATGTGGCTTTGGATAAGGCACTTGCCACTGTACTTCAATTTCCTAAAAGATAAAATAGGGATTTTAGTGATAGAACCTAATAGAATGATTACAAGGACTAAATAGACAAGGTAGTAAAAGATACAGTGCCTAGGATTTAAAAAGCATTATGTAAGGGTTAGCTGCTGTTATTATTTTCATAAATATTATCTAGTAGGCACATTAAAAATTCTGCAAGACCTACAACCATATATACGGTGTCTCGCATATTCTAGGAATACAATAAATATCTTTGTTTTGTTTTTGAAGTATTGAGGTTTGAACCCAGGCCCTTAAACATGCTAGACAAACAAGTACTCTAACACCAAATCACATCCCCAGCCTACCCAGAAATATTTTTGAGCAAGTAAATTGTATGCTCATTTGTATTTATATTTGATCTTTCAGGTAAATGTGGAAAATCATCCTAATAACTGTAATATGAAGAACTAAATGCAGTTGTAATCTTGTGTTGCTCAGGGCTTCCTAAAGCTGTCTGGAAAATGTCTCCTGCAGGACTTACATTATCTCTTCTTTATTTAATGGAGACTTTGAAAAGCCTTTCAGAATTTTTTTTTTTTTTTGGAAGGAAAGAAACTATAATCAGTGAAACTAATACTTTATCTGTAGGTGTATATAATTTTCTATATGATAAAGTGAAACAGTCTTGCCTCAAAAATATTCTCATCTGAATTTAAGTGATATGTTAATACTTTGTGTTTACAAACAGGTTCATCCTAAATTCCACTATAAACAGGCTCATGACCCAGGCACAGACACTTCTTGTGTGGCTTTTTCCTATGATGGTAATGTCCTTGCCTCTCGTGGAGGTAAGTTTAAAAACTTTCTTTTTGATGTGTTTCTACATATAAAATGATGATATTTACCTCTTTAAAGAAGTCGTGCTAATATCCTAGCACTTAGTAAAGTTAGCTATGCTTTTTGTTAATGTACCTGTACTAGTATGTTTTTTTCCCATTAAAATCCATTTTCAACTTGGCAACATTGTTTGTATTAGAAGTTATCATGTAAAATTTAGAAAGCATATTTCTTTGCTTAAGAGTTTGATGCCGCCGTGGATGAGGTTTGCCCCTGCCCTCAGAATTTAGTAGATGATCTCCTACATTCTTTCCTTCTTATGCCATTTTATAATTCTGTCTCTAGTGTTTCAAAATCCTCGTTGACCAATGATTTTTTTACAGTTCAAATACTACCTTAATTCAGTTAAAAAAAAATGTTTACCTAGATGTTATTTTTCAAATAATTCTAGATGGTCATATTTTAAATATGGTTGGATATAGGTTTTTTCCCTAATTTTTTGCTACATCTTTCTCACATGGATAAGGCTTCTTTAATAGAAGGAAAAGGATAAAAGTGGAGGCAGGTTTAGGAGCTCTGCATTTTGGCTGAAAATTTCTTGTAGGCCCATTTGTGGAAAGAGAAAAGAAAATAGTGCACAGGGTAGACAGTTTGGAGCCATGTTACACATGACCTTAAATATCACATAAAGGGTTCAGTGCACATTCTGTAGGCCAAAGAAGGATCTACATTTTGCATGGACAAATCTCACAGTGTTAAGTTTATTTTTTCATCTATTCTCTTAACCTACTATATATTTTGAGCACCTACTATGAACATTATTCTAGATTCTGTGTATTGACTATGAATATCATAGACAGGGTCCCTTTCCTGAAAGAATTTATGATGTAGTACATAGGGTAGTGAAAGTGAGGAGAGGTGAAGAGACCTAGCACCATTTTCCCCTGTTTAATGAGTCCATGCCCTTTTACTCTTGGAAGCTCCATTCAGATTCTCTTTCCTCTCAGGAAGCCTTATCAATTGTATACAAACTATCTTTACTTGCATACTTAATAAAAAATCAAAACACATGCACATATAATTTTCTCTTTATGGTACACATAGCAAGTGTGGATCTATATGAAATATGTATTTTGTTTCATCAATTCTAGCCTGCTACTTGAGTTCTGAGATGACTTCTAATTAAAGCTACATATATTCTTTACTCAAAACCAGTGGTTCTTATTTAAACAGCGTGTCTGAATCCCCCAGAAAGATTTTCCAAATGGTAAAATACCACATAGAAGTTGTCACATTCTTTAGGGTGGTGTGCTTAAATTTCTGAGTTAGATTTGGGGGAGATGAAGGGAAAAAAGAGGGTATTATAACTTGAAAATTCCTCCCAGCTTATTCTAAAACAGGCGAGTCTTCATCCACTTGATAAGTACTGTCTTAGAAGTATAGGTCTAACTCTATTTCAGTCAAAGCCATTTTGGTGACGATTCTTAACTCCCCCTTCCATCCTGTAATAGCTATTGGATAACTTAATTGACCAATACCATATATGCTATATTCCATTATTTTTCTTCCTGGATTTATAGGAAATGACAGATGGAAGTCTACTCAGCAGAGTCCCAAAGGGGTTACCTGGTGTTACTAGGTGCTCCTACTAATTCCAGAACCTTCTGGGTTCACTGGAATTAAATGCAGATTAATGCTTTCATATTGTTTGAGAATTGTAAGAATATATTATTTTTTAATGCTAAAAGTAATAAGGTAACATTCCAAAGGTAAGTCTGATTACAAAGTTCTTTCAGTACAAGCAGGTTCTGAGTCTAACAATTGGGAATTCATGTACCTACCAGAATTTTGGATTTTAAACAGAAGGGTCCCTGAGGAGAGAAGGAGGGTTTTTATTGAGCTCTCTACTCACCTGACTTGCACCTGATCCTGATTCCTTATTGGACCTAAAGGGATGAGGCAGGCCTCAGCTGTAAGCACTGCAGAGCAAGAACAGCAAAGACATTACTTTTAAGAATTTGACTTTTGTTCTGGTCAGGAATTTGTTAGTAACCCTATAGAAACATAAAAAGTGATTCTTAAAAGAATATTCATTACTCTTTAAATTGCCTGAGAAAGCAGTACTCCCCAGCAAAGAATGATAGCCACAGGTAGAATTACATGGGAGGGCAGGGAATAACATGGCTCATTCTCATTAATGTTAATGGATAGTTCTGCCCACATACTAATGGGGGAAAAGAATCTGTTGTAAATTGAACTATTTTCGGTACTGAAATTGATATCTTCCCAAGTCAGGTTATGCTCAAACATTCCGTAGGGAACTACCATCTGCTCTAAAATTCATGCTTTAGAGTTCTTCTAGCATACAGATGCTACATTAATCTCGAAAGTAATTTCTATAAGGCTGACTCATTATCATGTAACTTTTTATTGTTCGTGCAACTATTACTGCTTTCAAACTTTCTTAACAGTTAAAAAAGTAAAATATGTCTATCTGGCTTCTCTTTCTATCTTTCCTCCTTCCTTCTGTTCTTATTCTTCCTTTCTTACACTTATACACTGAGTTCAGATCTTAACTTTGAAATGAATCCTTTTTGTGAAATTCACCTTTTTCTTATTTTTTTTCTTCCCCATTCCTCTATCAGGTGATGATACATTAAAATTATGGGATGTCCGACAATTTAATAAGCCACTTTTTTCAGCCTTGGGTCTTCCCACCATGTTCCCAATGTAAGTAATTTTTGGCATAGGACAATGGGAAAGAAATTTCTTTACCATAATGTTAATTTATATCATGTCTTTTAGATCTTCTAGAAAAGGGACTTGAAAGAATGATTGAAAATTGTTTTATGAAAGATGCATTTTATTTTATTTTTCATTTTGTACATTCTTCAGATTAAAAGTTTTTTTGAAGTTAAATGACATGTGTGCTCCTGTGTATATTTGTATATATGTTGTGTGCACACACAATTCCCTCAGTTATTCAAACTGTCTTGCTCTGGGTAACTGAATACTATTACTTCTACTAAGTTGGCAACTGGAACTTTTGAAGATTTTGTGAGGCAGCTAAGGTGGATTTTAACCTCCAAGTCCTTAATTGGTACCTAGGCAATGTTTCTATGTTGGTAGAAATGAAAGTTCATATTCATGATAAATATTGATCAACAGGAAGAGTATGAAAGTAATGGAAACATCAAACGGAGGAAGCTGTGTAACAGTAGAGACCAGCTCTAACATGCTCCACTGCCCCTGCATCAGCTGTGAAACCAGATCAAGAAACAGACATGACTTTATAGTGGATGTGAATTTTGGAGCTGTAATGCCTGCTACCAGTAATACTCAATACATGAATTCTTTGGACCAGGTCTTAGATTATTCACAGTCAGGTGACCAGACCTCTGATAATAAAAGCCATTGAATCAGTGTCATCAATCATCCATTAGTTTCAGCAGTGCAACCTACTCTTTGTTTCATGGTGCTGGACTTATGTAACTGAAGTGATTTAGAGATGATGGCAGTGGTGGTGATAATAGAAAATAGTACCAAGAAAAAAAAAAGCCTAAACAATCTATACTTAGACATTAGTCACATATGTCTGTCTGTAGACACTCTCAAGGTCTACATTGAGTTTTTCCCACATTTCCTTGTACGACAACATATAATATAGAAGTTGAGAGCGTAGGTTCTGAAGTCAGACTGCCTGTGTTTGAATCCCATCTGAACCATTTCCTTGTGTGATCATGGACAAGGTTTACTTAACCTCTCTGCCTTAGTTTCCTCATCTACAGTGGTGATAATATCTACCTCATAGGGTTATTATGAAGATCGAGGAGGAGTTAGCTCTTTTTACAATGATGTTTATGTTTTATTTAATTCACTAATTGCTGTACTGTTATAGGGGTCATCAGCTTATACTTATGAACTCTTTTTGTTTTTAGGACTGACTGCTGTTTTAGTCCAGATGATAAACTCATAGTCACTGGTACCTCTGTTCAAAGGGGATGTGGCAGTGGCAAACTCGTTTTCTTTGAGCGCAGGACTTTCCAAAGAGTGTATGAAATAGACATCACCGATGCGGTATGTGTCTTTTTCTCCACAGCCTTGAGAAGGAAGTGAAGTTTGCATGTTAGCTATCTTTTGTTTTGATTTATTTTTAAAAATAGAACATAAACACTGGCCCTTACCACATAGTGATAGCTGCTTTTTTCTGCAACACAGGAATCATCAGTACATCGTAGATTGGCTGATCTATCCTATCTCTTTCCCTGCTCCAGTTTTCTTATGGGTCCAGACTTCAGTCAGAATTTCAGCTGGGCCTGGGTCATTTCCCTTTCTGTGCCAACCAACTTGAGGAGGGAAGAAGCCGATAGTCACGGAGTATATACAGAAAGGAACATGCCACAACGTGCATGTTAGGAAAGATCCAGAGATTGTGGACAAGTGTGAAAGGTTATGCCCTCAGAGAGTGATGACATTTGTCATTATTTCCTAAACCCTGCAAACTTTGACAGAATTCTGCTTGCCAGAGTTGTGGTCATTAAGATAAGGCTCCACTTCCACTGAACTTATTTACTGTCCAATTATTGGGAAGCTTAAAAAATTTCAGATTTAATTCTATATCTTAAAAAAAAAATCCAGAATCTTTTACTTTCTTTACACATTTATATGAAATCTAAAATGCCAACATTCACTCACTCATTCCATCATGGTCTGAGATTTGTGCCACACATGATATAATAATAGTGGAGATTCCCAGAGGAAAAGTTGAATTCTCTTAAAGTGAGTATTATCATTTAAATGGGAAGGCAAATCATTCTAATTTTCTGAGTATGAAATGGGCCAATTAATGCCTGTGTAAAATTTCTTTGGCTCATTGTCAAAAGCTTTAGTAATGTCCTCTATCTTAAACACTACTCTTATGTAGTTTCTCCAGTTGTTTCAGCTCTTTGTAAATAGCTGAGATATATTATGCACTTAAGGATTCAGACAGTTGAGCAATGGTTTTTAAATCACCAGTAAAAAGCTCTTGTCTCTAATGTTCTAGTGTTACTATGGAGTCTTAATTTGTAGGCCCCAAATTTGAAATCATGGTAGTTTGAGTATTATAGAAAATGTAAAGTAACAATAAAATGAATTTTGGATGGTTACTCAAGTTTTATAGATTCTAATCTCATGACATAATTTGAAATTTGCCAGCACTTATAATACTTTTCTGGGGTGCATCCAGGAGCCAACTAAAACACTAGAATCAGAGAAAAATAATTGACTTCATCAACTTTAATCTCAAAAAGTAAGATTATTATAATTGTTTGTTCCATAAGTAAGCTGTGTTCTGCTATGCCTCTCCATGACTGTACATTTCAGTATGATTCTTGCATTTGAAATCATAATTTAAGTTGAAATGTAAATAAATTAAGAAATGTAGAAGTATGATTGCATTTTTAACCATATGCTGAACTTCTGCAGTTTCAGGAGGAACATGCTATTTGCTGGAAAAAAACAATGTCTCATAATATGATAAAAGTTGCTTTTCTAGCTGGATATTTTTCTCCCTAGTGCTTACCACCACCTCATGTATTATATAGTTGTTGTTGTTGTTATTATTATTTCTGTCTGCTTCTGCTAGGATATAAGTAGCATAAGGGCAGAAACATGTTTTCTTCATTGTGGTGTCCTCAGTGCTTAGAACAGTGTCTGGCACATAGATAGCATTTAATATTTAGTGAACAAGTAGGTATTCTACTTGGGGAGTGCAAATAATGCATATTGTAGAATATCAGTGTGCCACTGGGGCGGTGAATAAGGTAAGGGATAGGAATTTATACTTGGAAAGATAAACTGGCACACCAAATACCATAATATGAAATTATTTTATCTTGTGGTGTGTTTTTAAAGCATAGAATGACAACACATTTAGGCATAGGTTTTGGAACAGTTAACTCTTACTGAAATGAAAAAAATAGATTTATAAGATTTAGTGAGCATTTCTGTCTCTGAAGGTTGGGGTTTTTAACTTGGGAAACTGGGTGAATGTTCCTCAAGATAAAAATATATCTATAGAAAATAAAGCAGATTTTGGAAGAAAGATAGTGAGCTCTGTTGTTGATATATGTTGAACTTGTAGTGCTTATAGGACTTTTGGGTATAGATGCTTGGTAGCCAGATGAGCAAATGAGTTTGGTGCTTAAGCAAAAGAAAATACAGTTTTAGGGGAAGCATTTATAGTTTACAGTTTCAATATTAGTTGCTGATGAGTTTGACTGAGGATAGGGCATAGAGGATAGAAAAGATGAGCCTGTAGAATCTAAGGGATGAGCAAATAAAAAGAAGCTAACAAAGGAAAAGTTTCATTAAATATAGTTACTATATACTGGGTCATCTTAGAAAAATCAGGAAACAGATTTTGAGATCCATTCAAATACGTAGATGAAGAGAAAACTCCAAATAGAGATAAAACCACACACCTTAGACGGGCCTTTACATCACTGGTTTAGTTGTGGTATTTTGCGGAGTGGAGTGTTGTTAACATCAACAACATTAAGTTGCTTTCAACTTAAATGTAGAATGTAGGTTAAAGGGGCTTTAAGCTCCCCCTTTGACCTATTGTCTTAAGTTTTAAGTCTTCTTGGATTGTAGAAGAAACTAATGTATTTCTCGGAATGGGTAAAGTGTGGGCACATTGGTGAATGTGCAAACCCCCCCGCAAAACCCTATTCTATTGTATTTTTTTCATTAAAAACCAAATAGTTATTGTTCTTTTAGTGATACCAAATATGCATAATTGTTTTTGAGTTTTGATTTACACAAAGGCAGCCTCCCATGTTCTTAGCTTGGTAGTACAATCAGTTGACTAGGCTCAGGCAGGGTGGTTCCATGTCCAGTCACCTTAATAAAGGACAATTGGTTGTATTCTTCTCTCATGCTCTTCTAAAACAGAATAAATCCTTAGATAATTATATTCTAGGACACCAAGTTTAAATCATTATATATAGGAATCAAACATAGTTTTCAGTCAGAAGATGTTAGTTTATGCAACTGATCTTATTAATTTTTTTAAAATCCTATAATCTTCACCAAAAATAGCTTATAAAATATAGCAAGTGCATGTTTTATATGTATTTTGAAATGAAAGTTTTAAAAGGCACTTGTTTTAACTCCATGATTTGTCGTAGTCTGAAAATTTTCCTTTCTCTAGTATAGAGACTCAACTCCATCACTAGAAGAATGGTAATATTTAACTTTTACTATCATCATAGGGATGTTTACACACCTTTTACACTTGTCTCAATTATTTTTAAAAGCTACCTTTGTAGTTCAGTTGTGTTTCTTCAAGCCCACACACATATTCCTTATTTATTACCCAATTCTTTGTGATTTGAGTAATATGGTTGGCCTCTTTTCTAAGGTGAATTTTAGGATATAACTCAAATTTTGAGTTTTACAAGCTCACTCTTGTTTTTTTATAGTTGGGACCTTATTCTTTTATAATGTTGTTTAAAAGGCTTTCATTACTTTTGTGTAATAAGAGCATAGGCAAAGAAGAATGGATAAAATAGAATTAGGAGATGACGTAACAATTTTAGAAAAAGAATAAACCACAAAAAAATTTAACCTTTTCTAAAACTTATTTATGGAAATGCTCAAAAATAACAAAAGCATTATTGACCTAGTAATTTGTTTTTGGGTACTGGGGATTTAACTCAAGGGTACTCAATCACTGAGCCACATCCACAGCGTATTTTATATTTTATTTAGAGACAGGGTCTCACTGAGTTGCTTTAGTGCCTCACTTTTGCTGAGGCTGGCTTTGAACTCACTATCCTCCTGCCCTGCTGGAATTACAGGCATGCACTACTGTGCCCAGCCTTGACAGTAATTTTTATTCAAACTGAATTTGTAGTAAAATGACTAATAACACTTTCTCTAAAAATATAAAACCAAAATGACATGCTTTATTCATTGTAGAAATCTATTGCCACTTAACACTTTTTAAACCTAAGCCTGATTAATAAAGTTGTTTTGACCTGGTGTTGTTTTAAGGTGGTGGCCTCTTCACTTCATTCCCTTTGGCAGTAATTTGAGAGATAAGAGGCATGTCTAAGTGTTAGGTGCATTTAATGAGTTTGAAGGCAGTGGTTGTCTTTATAAAGCTAAGTCTAGTTGGAGAAAATATATTTTCTGGACCTGTCTTCCTGGAACTGTATCAGTTTTTTTCCTGATCATCAAAGGCAGGAAAATGGGGGAAAAAAAAGCGACTTTTCTATTTGTTATTAGTATTAACTTTGGTCTTCTGTTAAAAGATAGGAAGAACTTTAAACTTTTCTACAGTGAGATTTGAGATTTACTTATTTACCCACTTAAGTTACTACACGTTTTATTATTTTCCCTTATTTTCATGAGTATTGGTAGAAATATACATAATTATTGTTAAAACTATGTTAAGTCAAAATTCAAATACTTAACCAAAAGGAAGGCAAAGTTTTTATGTGTGACCCATTTGTTTGATTATAGAGACGGTTTACTATATTTACTGAGGAAAAATAAAGTCCATATTGTATTTAAAACAAAAAGATTTCTTTTAAAAATCAAATATTTTCCATGAAAATACTGTTTCCTTCCTTAATCACGGGAAGTTTTGATGAGAACTTGACATAACATTACTTTTCTTCACCTTGCAATATTTGGTTCTTCATATACATATTTCAATGAAAATTATATCAGATTAACTTTTTGTATAATATTAATTGTATTTTTTATTATAATTAATACACACATATAAAAAGATGACAAATATAAAGATCATGAAAAAAATAAATATAATATCTAATTCTACTACCCATATTATTCCTAATATGACATTTAAATTAATCAATTTTAATGTTCAAGAAAATTGATATATGTACATAAAATGACATGTAGCATAAAATGAAAGTGTTGCACATAAATATATTTAACATGTAATTATGTATAACATAGTTTTACCACTCTTATTTCACATAAAAGTTTGTATTTTATTAAGAGAATATTAATATTTTAAATTCAAAGAGATTGAGGAGAAAGATACATGGATATAAACAAGGCTAAGACATTATTTGACCATAAAGCTAGCTATTTATCTTAATTTATAAATATAAAGAAACATCCTGACCATTCAGACCATAAGTCATGCTCTTTCAATTGTACCTATGTAGGAGAGCAGAAGAATAATTCAAATTAATGGGTATTCCAAAAGTCCCGAGAATTGGCTTTGGAATACATATTTGTTCTTACATTTGAATATAGATATATCAGATTTGGGAATTCACATCAAACAAATTACTGAACCTATTCCTGTGAAAGCTTGACCCTGAAGGAGCTGAGGAAATCATCTGTTCTTCTGTTTTGGGAATACACTAATCATCTGTCTTACTAATATAAAGTCCTAGTTCAGGTAGAATTACACATTTTCTGTAAATGTAGGATTCAAGCAATGTTTTTGCTTAGTCATAATCACACAAGGAATTACATAGAAACAACTTGATTGATCAGCAATGGAAATGCCAACTGAAAGTAAACTCAAAAGGCTGTATTTTGCATTTTCTGCCTTCTAAAATACAGTGAAACCTTCTTAATGCAAAACATAGAAGATGGAAGAATGGGTTTTGAATTAACTAGCTTTCCATTATCTGATTTTTATTATGAAGCAACCAGGTAGCTGATTGACTAGAAAATAGCAGTTGCTTTGAATTTTGTATTATTTTGAGTAAAATGATATCAGGCTTAATGAAATTTTACTGTAATTCACTCTTTTGGGAGTATTAAACAATGCAGATCCTAAAGATAACCTTATCCATGTATTTGTACTTCATGAAATGTTTGCCCACACTAAGTGGTAGGACAGTAGACTTAACTTGGGTGTGTGGAGCATTTGCTCTTTGAGAACAGAAAGGCAAGGTATGAGAATAGTGGTTGTTGCCTGGTCTTCTAAGATATGTGAGGGTTTGATAGGGAACCTGGGAGAAAGATGGTAGTTTTAGTGTAAACCTACCAACAGCACTGAGGTGTTTTCTTCACCAGCCCTGTCTTTTCAAAGGTCAAGTGCTTCCAGCATGGCCACTGGGGCGATGTTTCACCATCAAAAGGCACAATGGTCAGTCAGTGCTACTTTGTGTAGGAGTTTTTTGTTGTTATTATTGTTGTTTGTTTGTTTGTTTTAGTTACTGAAGAAAAGAGGTAGAACAACCTTGCAGTTTTGCTGCCTTCATAATTTGGAATAGTAGGCCACCATGAAGACACCAAACACTTTCTTTCTTCTTTTTAAACTTTTTTTTTTATATACTGGGGATTGAACTTAGGGGTACTCGACCACTGAGTCACATTCCCATCCCTATTTTGTATTTTATTTATTTTTGTGGTGTTGGGGATTGAACCCAGGGCCTATGCATGCAAGGCAAGCACTCTACCAACTGAGCTATCTCCCCAGCCCACCAAACGCTTTCTTGAGTTCTCCTGAAGTAAGCATCATGCATGCATGATTTAAACTTAATTGGAACTCGGCTCAAGTCACCTGCAAAGTTAGCCTCACAATGTCCAAGAGGAGCTGATGTCCCTAAGACCTGATGAAATTACTTCCTGTAATCATTGTACCTAAAGGTACCATTCTATGGAGGTTCCAGGACAATATTACTAAGGATTTGAGGAATATAGTTTAATGCTCATCTGTAGGCACATGAGAATAGAGGAGGGGGAAAATACCTACTGATTTCCTTGTTATTAAGCTATTAAAATCTGCCTTATGAAGTTTTGAGATGTTCTATGTAGGGGAAAAGAAACTAACTTAGTGTTCATTCTGTTTTATCCTTAAAAAAAAATCTTCCATAGTAAAATTGGCCTTTTTAAAATTGTACTATGTTTAAATTGTACTATGTTCTATGATTTTTTAAAACACATGAATAGATTTGTGTCATCACCATCAACACAATGAAGATGCAGAACACTTCTGTCAACCCCCCAAAACTCCTCTTTTGTTATCCCTCCATAGTCACACTCACTTCTTCTAGCCCCTACTCCTAACCGTTCCCTGATCTTTCTCTATCCCTGTTGTGTTGTCTTTTCAAGAATGTCATTAAAGGTCTCATATAGTCTGTAACTTTTTTTTTTTACCCCTATGCTTTCTCCTAGAAGTTGTGTACTTTTCTGTTTATGTTTAGGTCTACGACACATTTTAAGCTAATTTTTCTGTAATAGAGTAGGTATAAGTTAAGACAGAGAAAACTAGTGTGAAGCAAGGGAGTGCCATAAAGCTATCTTTAAATTTTTGATATTTTATTCATCACAGATGTTATTATTATTAAAATAATGAAGTTTCTTATAGTAAAAGTCTGTTAATATGAGAAATCCATGATGAATAAAATACTAACATTTTAAATAAAAATGTGATATCAACAATGCTGTACCAACCTGTTTTGGAGTCTGAGGAAAAAGGAAAATTCAGTTGGATTGATACTATCTTTATTTAAAATTTGATATTTTATACATCATAGAGTTATTATTTTTTTAATTTCAAAAGTATTTTTTTCTGTGGAGGACCAGAGTTAGGGAATGATAAACTTACTTCTCTTTAGTGGTACCTCTCATTCTGGGCTTCTTCCCTGTTCTACCTGCTGCTTTTACTTTTCAGAGTTAAGTAAGTATACCTTGCCTCCTGTCAAGGTTTTATAACCTCATTCAGAGGAAGAGACTGAGTGGAGTGTGTTTCCTCTGTTACCCAGAACCAATTAGAAGCATTTTTTACACTGAAAATATTACAGTTGTAATGGAAAGCACAAAATGAAACTGTGGAAATTCCAGCTCATGTGCCCAGGAGGAAGCCTGTGAGTTAGCTGCACATTTGGAGGGATATTCACATGGTAGGAAATAAAATAATGTCATTGATCATGGGGTGAGTCACCTCTCTTACTCTGACTTTGTATTTCCCTGACTAACTATGCCACAGGTAGAGCTACTGGCTTTTGCTTAATTAGCTGATGTTTGCTGTTAGGCATGCTTTGCTCTCGGTGTTTTCCAGAGTCTGTCTCTTTGCCTACCTGAGAACTGACTTAACTCTCTTATATAAGAATCAGGCTTACTTTTAACAGGAGATTTTATTACCTCCCTAAAGAGTTCACATTTAACCCCCCCTCTACTTCACATTCTCATGTTTAGAGCCTACATCCTTGACTCTGGTCCTCATGGACTTGGAGAACAGCTGGTCAACATCCTCTATTTCCTTGAAGATTATAAAGTTGCTGTTCAGTATTCTCTTGTCTAAGTGAACTAAACTTAATCTTTCTTTTTCTTTCTTTTTTTTTGGTTAAAATTTCCTTGTGGATCATATTTTCTTAGGACTACTATTATCTTTGATAATTTTGTCCACGACATTTCTAAATTCTCCGGTGAACAAATTAGAGTAAGGGTTTTATTGGGCTAAAAGTGGTGTGTGTGTGTGTGTGTGTGTGTAGACATCATATTCCTAATACTTGGAATTAACACATGGCACGTAGTTGATATATGGTGAAAATGTTTTTGCTTTATTATTTTATTGTAATATGTTCTTATTGGGACTTAAACTAATTGACCTCTCACTTTTTCTTGTTTTTGTTTCCTTTTTATAGTTTTAAAAAATTAATTTGGAATTTCATAGAATAAATATATTCGCTTTTAGATTTGATGAAAGGAGAGCACATTTAATTTTATTTGCTTCTTTACAACTTGAGATTGATGATCATTTTTTCACACTTACTAAAAATAGCTGTGTTTTGAGTTCAATGAAGGAAACTCAAATGTGCCACCCTTGCTTAAAATATTGGTAATTTAAACTCTAATGAGTATAATTTGTTTTTAGTTGTTATTTTTTTAAAATATATTTTTCAGTTTTTGGTGGACACAACATCTTTATTTTTTTTATTTTTATGTGGTGCTGAGGATGGAACCCAGCGCCCCGCGCATGCCAGGCAAGCACGTTACCACTTGAGCCACATCCCCAGCCCCTAGTTGTTATTATTAATGAATATTTTTTATAAAACATTGTGCTGTGAAGTAAAAATTATTTGTTGGGAATTTGACATTTTTTTAAAAAGTCTAATCATTATTCTTCCTTAGGAGACACATACTGATATGCTTATCACTTCATTTATTTTCTTTTTTTAAAAAAAACAACTTTGTAAATTTGTCTTTTTAAACAGTAGATTCTTAATTTGCAGTTGCAATTATTTAGATTCTGTATTCAACATTCTCTGAAATGTTTACCATAGGATTTCAAATTTTAATCCTGTATAATAAGGTATCTTTTCTTATATTCATCTCTTTGACATTTGGGAAGTTACAATGTAAAGTGAAGGGCCAATCATGTGGGGCCTTGGTTTTCATGAACAAAAGAAAGAGGACCAGAAGGAGGGCTTGTCAAGTTTCATAGTTTATGAATTTACTAGTGCATTTAGTCCCGTAACAGGCTATATCAGTAACAAGCTACTTATTGGTGTCAGTATTTCCAAGTAAATGGTTTTTACTTCAATTTCTAGTTTTTCAGAACCATTTAAATAGTCAGTGTTTCCCTTTTATTTAAACAGAAACTTTTTTCTACTTCTCTGCACAAGAATTTATGTTTTATTTAACAGGTGTTTAAACTTACCTACTTTTCCTTATATAGACACATTGGCCATGAATGGCAAAGCTGGATGAAGAATCAACCACAAGATAATATAAACCTGAGGGATGAATATACTTAACTCCTTATAAAATATCAGAGAGACATAAAAACCTGGGTTTGTAGAAGTTTAGAGATCTCAGAAAGAGACACTGTCTTTATATGATGTGTAAACATATAACACAATAATGACGAGTGCTCCAGCGTCTGATCCCAGCATCATATGTTTTGTGCATTGATGAGCCAGGGAAAGAACTTTGTGTCTTTTAAGATTTCCTGACATATTTTTCTCTCACAACATGAACGTGATAAATGATCTTAGGTAATAAGTTTTCCAGCTGTTCTATCAGAACTCTGGCCAAACTTTCACAATTAAATATAGTGTGGGGAAGAATGAGGGCTATAATTAGCATATATCCCAGGATGGTGATTGTCCCTTCCTGGAGTGATAGATCATAGTCTAGGAGGAGGAGTTGTGAGACCCCCAAAAGGCTAAATAAAAGAATATGACATATAAAACATCTTGATCTGTACCACACTAATATAAATAACATTTTATATGTTATCTATATAGGAAGATTCAGCTTTTCCTGTGTGTTTTTGGTTTTACATACTTAATTTTAAAGACTTGACATGCATATAGTTCTTATCTGCTAGCTAAGAATTGGATAAACTTTATGTATTTGTGCTTTGTTCATACAGATGAAGGAGTGGGGTTATTATTTTTATTTCCATCTCCAACTGTTGGTAAATGGAGAAAGGGAAAGGGGCCTGAATCTGTGTAGATTGATTTAGGAGAGATGTGCATAGGTAGTGCTTCCAAGCTTTCCCCCAACCTGGTCCCTGTGACAAATGGTAATATGTAATATACACAGATATGACTGATTTTGCTGGAAATAACTAACGTGAGGTTCTAGTGCCCTCAGCCCTACTCATGCATGAGGGTTCCATGTCCTGTAACCCATTCTGTGCCCACCAGTGGGAAATTTTGCTGCTTCTCAGTGGATTCCCTGAATGGGGCCTGAATGATATGAACCATGAAGATGACCACCCACCTATGTTGCACACCCTATGGACTCCAGCTTCAGCTTCCTGTTTGTTTCCTGCTCCCAGACTAGCATTAATAAGAGTAATTACCAGACTCTCTTCAGTCATTATTTGTGCTTTCTTTGCCTTCATAAATTATCAAGTAACAGAATTGGAACAAACTTAACATTTAGTGTTTTGAATTAGATGAAGAAAATTGTGTTTAATTTTCTTACCCAAGAGACCTTCCATTTTCTCTGAGAACTTTTTCTTGTGATGAAATTCTTTAGGCAAGTTTATCAGATACAGATGTGATTTATTTAGTGCCAAGGACAATTACCAGGTTCCAGATTTTTGCTGATTTGATAGTTACCTTAATTTTAGAGCCTAGACTGTGAGTAAATAGATTTTAATAAATGCATTTTCCATGGGTTTTATGGGAATTAATTTGATAATTAGATGCCAATTTTATAAGCATAATCTATGTATCTGTATCAAATATTTATAGCAGGTGCTGAGCAATACTTCCTTGCTTGGTTTTTCTGTACTGACCTTTACATTAAAATTCTGTGGTGTTTTTTCTTGTCACCATTGGGCTTCTGTGTCTGGCTTATCAGATAGAGAATTATTTGGGACTGATATGAGAGATTTCCAGCAAGATGACAGTTGCTAAAAGTCTGGTCCATGGTAGGGCTTCCTTGGAGTTGGAGGATTGAGGAAGGGAAAAAGCCGTGTGTTCATTTACAGAAATGTCTGCCTTTAGTCTCTGGCATTCAGGGATATCTCCATGGAGATCAGGTGGGTGTTTTGAGTGTTATTTATTGGAGACAGAGTTTTACTCATCAGATTTTCTGTCTGAATTTAGAGGAAAGAGGCCAAACTCCCTGATCCACTCAGGCTGCAAAGTCATCCCAAGTTTTGGAAAAGCCAGGCTTTGAGAAGGAATGGAGGGAACAAGGACAGGACAAATATCCTGAAAAAATTGAAGCAATTCCCACATAATTCTTCTATTTCCCTGGCCCAGTTTAATATAGAAAACAATTTTTCCTTCTCCACAAATTAAGTCTCATGCTTATGGAAATCTGAAGAAAGTTATTTCTCCAGTACCTTCCTGGTTTAATCTGCCTTCTTTTTATTTGTTTTGGGCTCAAATCTTGATCTGCACTCTCAGCTTTGGAGATTGCACCCATGGTCATTCAAATATATTGGATAGTCCTAAGGATGTCCATAACTCTTAAGGCTTATTTTATATAAGTCTTCTTTAATATAAGTCTACAAAATTGTGTGACATTCTACTTCACAGACAGGTGTTAGGCTCTTTATTTGAAAAATCTAAAGATGCTTGTTCTCCCAAGAATCACTGTGTTAGCTTAACTATTCTTGTACTCTATAACAGAAACCAAACATGAAAAAAACAGATGGAGTTTGGTTTACAGTGTGGGTCAGCAGCTGGGAAGGATCAGGAAATGATGTTTCAACATGATCATGTTTAAGGCATAAAATTATGAAGGATGTTGGGCTTCTTTTAGCATGTATAGTAGAATGAGGGTGGTGTTTGGATATGTACAATACAGACATCTAAGATATTGTACAGGCATTGACTTCTTTTATAGTAACATTGTGAACTGGTGTGCTTTTGTTTTTATGGCTTTAGTGATACTATCTACTACCCTCCACCTCAAAGTTTCTGGGGAATAAACCCAGGGCCTTATAAATGCTAAGCAAGCACTCTACCACTGAGCCACATCCCCAGCTCCCATCCCCAGTTATATTTTAATATAAGCTTGTAAAAATTTCTAAGTTAGGTGAGTTTGGAAATGATTAAAAATATCCTACCTTCCTTCTTCCCCATCTTTCAAAAGGGACCTTGAATGGTTAAGTATTTTAAGGGAATGAACCATGGAATGAGAGAAACCTTCCCATCCAAACGAGGTCCCCTATGTGTAAGTTGTGTTACCTTGGAAAAGTTACCGCCCAAAGCCTCAGTTTCTTCACCTATGAACTGGATGAGATTAATAATTTTGAAGTATTGTTGTGAGGGCTCAATTTCATTAAATTAAGTTTTGGAAACCTAATATTTCCCTTTCTACTATGTCCTAAAATATAAGTCCATTTCTCTCTTTGGTTTCCTCATCCTCCTTTCTTTATTTGCTTCCATGATTTCACTTAAAGTAAACCAAAAACCACAGAAATAAATTATTTGGAATTTTTTGTGGCCATTTCACTTTTGCTAATGGGTAATTCAAAATTCCTGTATTGGAATTGTGCCACTGCTGATTGTACACAGTGCTTCTTTGTTCACAGCCCACCCCTCCCCCCTTTCTTTTGGTCTCTCCAGGGAGGAGAGATCTCTGTGTTGAGCACATTTAGTTCTTATAACTCCTTCTGACCATCTTACTTGTAGCCTCCAACCGTGGTTATCATGTCCTAGTGGCTGTTGGAGCTCAGTACATTTTGGGCCATTTATGGTTGCTCTGTACCGCCAAGTTCTAAAGCTAAAATAAGAGTGGGCTTTGGTTTAAAGAGTAAAACTAATTTTTTATTAAAACGGAGTTCAGTTTTGGCAGTTAAAGGAAACTTCATAGTTTGGTAAGATGAAATTGATAAGTGCCAGAATAAAATGCTTTATCAATTTAATTAAACAAATCATATTAAAATATGTAGGCTAATTTCAGAATCTACTTCTTTGCATTGCAGTGGCCTTCTACCATTTGAATCTTATGATGCAATGTGAGGGTGTTGCCTTTGATCATATAGATCTGGTGTCCTGATGTTCTTTCCTGATCCTTTGACTCACATGTGCTTCCTACCTTCCATCTGCTGCATTACTCAATAAATCTGTAGATCTGAATGTTTTGCCAAAGAAGCACCTCTTGAGGAACAGGATGAGGGAGTTTGGGGTGGTTGGTTGACTGAGTGATTGCACTCTAAGTATTTATAGCTCATCTGTCTTCTAATGGCTCCTTAGGCTTCTAGCAGGCACGTGTCCATTGTTGTTGAGCAAAGCCCAGTATGAATGTTTGACAAGTTAGCAGCGTGGCAGCTCTGCTTGCTTCTCAGGCCTGCTGCTGTCTCGGGGATTGTTTGGTTTGGCAGATGGCCAGCTCTCTGCTATAAGATGCATTTCCTTGACAGGACAAAGTGTGGAGCCGCATTAGCTGCAAAGTTTACAAAGGTTAGCTAAACACACACAATAAATATTAATAAACAAGAAAGGCCCACCCACCTTTGACTTTGAATTCTGTTTCTTCGTTCTGTGTTTTGGAATCCCTGTAGTATTTGATTAATAACCAGTCTTAGGGTAATTGAGCTTTAAGTATTCTTTGCCTAATTTAGACTGCTCACAGGCCCCTCATTGGCTACTTTGGTGACTCATTGCCACAGTGGACAGATCTCTGGAATGACTGTTTAGCTCAAGGGGTCTTATTGCCTCTCCCTGCTTTGGAATGAAAAGAGGGTAAATGTGCTTCTTTGTAAGAGCTTATATGCTCACCAGTCATGTATGCCTTAAAGCTCTGGAGGATCAAGGATGTGTACAGGAATAGAGGTGCAGTGCCCTTAGACTCCCTGGAAAGCAATCAGATATTGGTCTGTTGGCCTGAGCAGTTGCCTCTCTCTAACATTTACACCCTCAGCAAAGAGGGAGAGAGTAACAGTAACCTGCTGCCCCTGGAAACTGCCTATTTGGCTGGGTGTCTTGGAATTTATCAGGCCTACATTGTGGATCTTTTCCAAATCTGCACCCTGCTCACTTGAAAACATATTTGAGCACCAGTAATCTTAGATGCTTAGCCAGACCTCTGGAGAACCAAGGAAGAGAAATAACTCTAATACTATATCTTTAAGAATGTCCTGGGGCCATTTGTATGTGACTGAGATTTCTAGGATCACTGAAAAGCCCCTTTTCATTGTCTTGTATTATTAGTGTACATCTTTTCTCTGGGACTACATTAGGAAGAACTAATCTGGCTGCATTTATAAAATATCTGAATATAATAATTATATGGAGAAATAAAATTATTCCTCAGGGAGTATACTGATTTTAGCTTGTAAATTGTTGCCCACTCTACCTAGCAAAGCATCCCATTTAGTCATGGATTTAGGGTGAACTGTAGCTTTTCATTCACTCCTTCAGGACACATTTGCTGTGCATTGAACACTACCCTAGGCACTTTGAATACATTGCCAAACAAAACAAAATTGGCCATAGAGCATATATTCTGGTGGGCAAGGCAAACAAAAGCATAATTAATGAATGAATATTTTGTGAAAAGATGATGCATTATATGAAGAAAAAGAAAAAGCAGTAAGGGGAGTTGTGTTTTAAATAGGGTGGACTGAGTAGTGTTGACATTTAAACAGAGTTTTAAAGAGATGAGTCTTGGCTCAGATTAACTTATTCTATTAAACAGGGTTACACAAGCATGATGTTAGGAAGTTTTGTTTGTGACTCTCCTCATGTTTCCATATACCTGGCTGTGACTATCAGGAAGTTTCCAGTGGTCTAGGCATGGCTCTCAAATTAGTCCCAGAAGCAGAGCACCTGGAAATCAGTCTGCACTTTGCAGAAATCAGTTTGCACTTTGTGAACTATTGTTGTACCTAATTCTACCTTACCATCCAGGAGCAGTTTTATTAGGAGAAAATTTGAATTTTATACACATACCTATTAAAGTTGGTTCTGTAAACATATGCACAAAGCAGCAATAACCAAAAAAAAAAAAAAAAAAAAAAAAAGAAAAGAGAAGGGAAGGAAAAACCAAACTGTCAAACTAAATATAATTTATTATTTTCAAGTTTTTCTATTAATAAGAAGTCACTATTGTATATCTTAGCATCTTTTAGCACTTGTTGGCAGACATTGAGCAGCAGGCATCCTAGATTCAAGGAAAGCTGTAGGAAAAGAAAAAAAAAATGGAAACCTGCCCTTTTATCTTAATTTCTCCTCTACTGATGGAAAAAGCACAAACATTTTTGTTTGATTTTTTTCCCATAGACCAACTCTGTTCTCTTCATTGGTGCAGAGATTAGAAGCACTATCCTGGAGTATGGTCAGGAATTAGTAGTTGCACAGGCTCTTTTTAGCTTCCTCCTTGGCTTTTCTGGAATCTCAGAGGATTTGTAGCCATTTAACTATATGCATATTTTTTTGCCACTTGGATGAGAGAATTGCTATCAAAAGGGATCTAGGGATTCCCAAATAATCTGTCTTAATGAAATTGTGAGATGGTTAGAGACAAGGAACTAAAGGAAATCAGCCCAAGGTAGATAGGTCACAAAGGTTGTATAATTTTCATTTTACCATTGGAATCATAAAATGGCAATATCTAATTTTTACCCTTTCTCCCCTCAGTCCTAGTGCATAGCTTGATGAATAAGCAATTATTAATAAATGTTGAATTAATCCTTCCACTTAATTCTTGCCCTACCAGAGTAGTGCTGTAGAGACCAGTACATGGTGTTGCTGCTTGCCAATGTTAACTTCATCTTTTTTCCCTCTATTTCTGTTCATGCTGTCCCTCACACCTCTGCCCTCTTACTACAGACAAAAGTTAAAAACAGGTTGCAATTCTCATTCAGAATTCGTTGTTCTTTACGACCCTAGAACACCACTTATTTTCCTCTTTAGAAATGAATTCAGAGGATCATAGCTTCCCATAACTCTTTTTTAAAACAGCTTTTTGTTTAGGTTAATATCAAGTTTTGTATTGTGTACCTCTGTTTTGCTTCTGCCAATGCCCTGCTGTTTTATCTCATAGATAGAGATTATTAAGTGCCTACCAATATGTATTCCTTCTGAACAAAGCTTCATGAGATTTGAATCTTTGTGAACTAAAAACAGTAACCACCTGGTCTCAATCTGCAGTCCAGAGGGACATATTGTATGTGTAAAAGCGTGAAACACTGAGATCTAAATCTGCAGTGGTAAGTGTAACTGAGTCATGCAGATTCGGCATTTCCCGATGCCAGCCTCACATGGTAATGGAGCTGGGCAGCCTAACTTTGTGGTTTCAAGGCTGTCAGGAAAACAGGGTAAGTCAGGAAGAGAACATCTTAAGTGATGGAATGGAATCTAGCCTCAAGCATACAACCTTATAATTTAGAAGATGTCCTAAAAGTTACAGGTTATTATCAGAATTATATTTGATTTTCCCCATTTTTATTAGGCCTCTTTATTGACTTCCATGCCTTTACTTTTCAGAGTGTTGTGCGCTGTCTGTGGCATCCAAAGTTGAACCAGATCATGGTTGGAACTGGAAATGGATTGGCGAAGGTCTATTATGACCCCAATAAGAGTCAGAGGTATTTCATTAAGTATCACCTGTTTTAGATGGATGCCAACAACTGGGGGGAGGGCTTCTTTTCACCCCTGCTTTAATTTATTTTTCCCTTTGATGGGGAGCACCCTTTTAGAAAATGCAGCTGGCACAGAGTAAAGCCTCAAACTCCTAGCATTGTGCTTTAAAGAGGATTTAGATATCACCCTTGATCCATACTGAATTTAAAGTGATAGTTTCCTGGGGATTTGCAGTTCTTTAGCTGAAATGTTGAGTGCAAGGGGGAAGCAAGTCCTGCCCACTTTGCATACCACCCTGGACAGTGGCATTAGCAGTGATGCATGTGAGGGATTAACAAAGAAGGCAACTAACCACTTACAGGAAATGGGAATGGCTTGTCCATTTTGTTACCTTTCTTTTTGGCTTTTAGTAGGTAACCAGTTTGGATGTTTGGAAAGGTTGTTCTCTGCTAGCAGAAGGGTACAGCACAAATGCTTTTTCCTCAAATCCCCAGGCCTACCCAGATGTCAAACTTAAGCATGTTAGTGTTTTTCCAAGGTCTGAAAACTTCAGGAAAGGCTGTCAGTCCCTCAGGTATTTCCATTTTCTTTGGGCACAAGAATAGACTTATGTTACCACTTTCAAAAAGATTGTTTATTTCTGTCTCTTATGGTACAGTCACTGATTTTTCTTTAGAGGGAGCATCAGATAGCTGGAATTAAAATTCACATGTTAGGGCCTTGAGTTGTGGCTCAGTGGTAGAGCACTTGCCTAGCATGTGTGAGGCCCTGGGTTTGATTCTCGGCATCGCAATAAATAAATGAATAAAATGAAGGTTTGTCAACATCTAAAAATATATTTTTAAAAAATTCACATGTTAGATTCACCTGTTTTGAGTCTCACATACTTTCTGAGGAAAGGAAAGTCATCCTCTTATTAAATGAATATTCATTGACCATAATTTTGCTATATGTGGAAGAAGACATCCCTAATCCTTTCTGGGCTAGAGTTGGAACCTGACCCTATAAAATAAAGTTATATATTATTATACTTAATGTCTACGGCCATACCACCCTGAACGCGCCCGATCTCGTCTCATATTATTATACTTAAGAATAAGTAAGATTTCTTTTCATAACAAAGAGATTGAAAATGCTAATGTTATTAGTATAAACCAGCGTCGTTTCACTTGAGAAAGTGATAAGCCTTATTTGAGAAGAATTCATTAAGAAGGGTGCTATCTTTATTTGAAATCTTTACGAAATTTGCTTATTTATATTTGTTTCTCCTAAAAGGGATAGTTCAGCATGGCTATGGCTAAGGTGAAGTAATGTGTTCTAAGCACACTTTTGGTTGATCCCACACATTCTTGGGCTGTAGCCCCTTGGCAATACTGCCAAGCCAACTCTGTTCCAGACACTTGTACTTTTGTATTTGAGATGTGGACATATGCCACTTGGGGTGTAGACCACCCAGGCTGCTTCCATCTGGGATATAAATGTTGAACCCTATGGCCTTTAAAGTGTAAAGGGTGGTTAATTTTGTTAGTATTTCTTTAGCATATTAAGTTTTTAAGTAAGTTTTATAGGTTTTCTTTTTTTTAACTTGTGTCCTGGTGCCCCCATACCTCTCTAGCCCTTTTACTTGTTAGTGACCTCTGACAGACATGCATGTCTGTTAGTTTAATAATCCCTATCACTGAGGCCCCATCTGTTGTTCTCCCTCAGAAAGTCCAGGATTTGACAAGACAGTGCACGGGGTGTGTTCCTCAAAGTATCTGATGCTTTCAACATAGACTTTCTGTTCCTAAAACCAAATAAATAAAATAATTTTTTATTCATCCCTCAGGGGAGCAAAATTATGTGTGGTTAAAACTCAGCGGAAGGCGAAACAAGCTGAGACTCTAACCCAGGACTACATCATCACTCGTAAGTTAGCATGCCTCTCAGTCATATGTCTCACTACCTCTCTCTTAAAAGCCGTCAGAGTTCAGGTGTATATCACAAAATCTCCCATCGTGTGCACAGAAGCACAAATCACATAACCTCTAACCCCTTCAGCTTGTGACTCATCATGGCCTCACATACCTTCCAACACAATGTGAAGAGCCTATTTGAGCCTATTGCATTGCTCTATGGCAGTCTTTTAAAGAACAATGGACTATTCTATGAATTAAGAAAAAAGAGTGCTGGTCTTAGAATCAGGAGGCCTGGAGCTAGGTGTGGTGCAAGCCTGTAATCTCAGTGACTTACACAACTGAGGCAGGAGGGGCACAAGTTCAAGGCCAGCCTTGGCAACTTAGCAAGACCCTTTCTCAAAAAAGTAAAAAAGGTCTGGGTATGTACCTCAGTGGTAAAGTTTCTCTGAGTTCAGTCCCCAGTACCAAAAATAGAATCAGGAGTCTCCGGTTTGTCCTGTTGCACTGTGGACTGACAATGTGAGGTTGAGTGACTGAAATTCATCAGGAGAGCTTGGAGACTAGATGAAGGGTCTCTTGCAGTTCCCTCTGAAATGTGTGACCATGTGCTAGACCAATCTGGAGGCTTTATATCTAAAATAACAATCAGGAGTATGAACAGAAAGCTTACCAGGGCAGAGTGACTTTTCTCAGTTCTGTTACACAAACTCTTTAATCTGATAGATCTGTATTCCCAGAGCCATGGCCTCTGACCTGTAATAGGTGATGTCTAGAAGGAAATCTAGGATGTGACGGCAATTATTAGTGAGTGGCCTTGTGGACTTTCTCAGTGTCTCCCTGTAAAGCCCAGGGGGCGCTATACTGCTGGGTTTCTCCCTTGTGGTGGGTCTCACATAAGACCAAGTCCTTTGGAGCTTATGATCAGTCATGAGATCCCATGACACTTTTTGCAAGAGTAGAAGTGTTAAAGTCGGTGTCATAACCAGCCCAGCTCATGTAATTACACGCGGCCTACTTAAATTCCTGCCATCGTTTGAAGTGAAAAGCTATTTTTCCCCCTCCTAAAAATACTGTGTGTTGTGCTGCCTGACAGAGTGACGGGTGGCTGTTTCTCAGCTCCCCGGACTCGAAGCAAGCATAGTCTGGCCCTGCTTGGCAGTAGGGGTAGAGGGTAGGAGAGGATGTTGGAAGCGTTTTTGAGGTGTTAGAGATATTTCATTAGTTTTTAAAAAATTCCTTAAACATTTATATTCATTATCCTGATACTCTTTTCTTTTAAAAGAGGTTTTAATCTGTGAGAAAGGGCTGAAATTATGGTGGCTAAGAATAAGATGGTTATTAAATATTTCCCTCCAGTAATCTTCTCCCTCTCCCCCAGAATTTTTGTTCTGTTTACCTTTTAAATTCTAATACTCTTTTGTTTTCTGAAATTTAATTCTGAGATTGAGCAAACACCCAACAGCAATTGAACAACTATAACTTTGATTTTTATCATCTTGTATTGTGCACCATGTAGAAGGAGGGGTAAGGCCCCATCAGTCTCCAGGCCAGGAGAATCAGGCACCCCTGCATTCAGGGCAACCTTTATCCCAGTTTCAGTGGGATAAGTGCTCCTCCCTTCCGGTTACTCAGTGTTGTCAACTCCTCCTGAGAGGTGGTCACATTTCAGAAACGTGTGAAGTGAGTCCAGTGTTTATGAGGCATCTGAGGAAACTTTGGGGCTGACAGGCAAGCTATTGGCATTACTCACATTTGGGTCCTGTAAGAAAAAATAAAGAGGCAGTCCCCAATAGGGTTTCTTTTCAAAACCAAAGAAATTAAATTTTAATTGTTACCCATTGTTTGGGAGACAGGGATCCTCACCAATGTTTCTGTGACAGATTTTGATGGTGTTTCCTGAGTGCCATTAACTGCCAGGAGAGATGAGTCTGGTAGCAGACAAAATTGGCTAATTGGTTACAGTAAGACTGTCTTTTATTATTAGATGAAGGCTGTCATTATGACTTCCATTTCATCTTTCAGTTAGTCATGCTTCAGCTATGTTTTTGGATGAAAAGTTGTTATTATAATGAAATTTTTCAAATGTGACTTCTTGCAGCTCATGCCTTGCCTATGTTCCGCGAGCCCCGCCAACGGAGTACCAGAAAACAGCTGGAGAAGGACAGACTGGACCCCCTAAAGTCACACAAACCTGAACCTCCTGTAGCAGGCCCAGGTGACTGTGATCCAACTAGTGACCTGCAGAGGGGGTGAGGGGCAGGGTGAGGTCACTGATACAGATATGGGAAAATCTTTTGGTCCTTGTTGCTTATCTTCAGAGAGATTTTACTAGATTGATGTTTTCAAATGTTTTATTTTTAATAACCAGAACATTTCCCCTAAAGATCTAATGCAGAATTGCAGTGTGTGAAGTTGGTAAAGATGTACTGTGCTAAGTGGGAGGGGGAGCCTGGGCCCCTTTCTGCTGTCTCCAACTTAAGCCCTGTAGGTAGTAGAACTCTGGGGCTCCTTGGAACATGGCATTAAAACCATTCCTCTAATATTGGCTTAATGTACAACATGGGGCACTTTGACCAGAATCCAGGCTAGCTTAGGTTTCATACAAGGCAGAAGGTGGCCATCCTTTAGTTCAGTGTTGAGAAAATGGAGCTGCCCAAATCACTTGAAGATGAGTAAAAATCCTTAGAGTTTTCAAGAAAATGGGTGTCGGAATTAAGCAAAGCAGCATCAGTTATTTTACAACACACACACCTTCACTGGAATTCTACTTTGTGCCATCACCCTGTGTAGTTTCCATTGGTGTTATGCTCCCAAGTCTGTAGCTTTTGACTTGGTCACTCATCTGAGCCTGAGCTTTAGACCTCTATCTATTGGCCTTTCAGCACTGAAAATATTTCATGTGTCTACTTCTATTAACTTTTTTCATTTTTATCCTAACCAAAGTTCCTAAATAACATTCTTGCCTGAGTTGTTGCAGAACCCTTCTTCATAGGTGAGGTATTTCAAGTCACTTCCTGTTGCTTTTCCACCTCCATCATCTTATACATAGCTTTATCTCCATCCCCTCTAGCTTTCACATTGCTACTGTCTTCAAACTTTCATGAGCTTCCTGCTGTGCACTTCTATTTCCAGAGGGTGAAGGTTCTCCATGTCTCACTCTAACACATCTTTGTAGCTTTAAACCTCACTTCTCCCTTATTCTGACCTTCTGATAAACTGTTGGTTCCCTCCTGGCCCCACTCTTTGAATTTCTCTTTCCACGTTTTTATGCTTATCCATTCTGTTTTTTTGAAAATGGCATTCCTTGCCTTCTGAGCCTCCCTGAAATGAATCCATTGCTTTCAGAAAGATCTGTGCACCACCCCAGCCTCAAGTGCTGTACTTCCTCTAAGTGCCCTAATAATTATTGGCCACACAACTTCTCTGACAGTTAATTTTCTGTGCCTTTTAAAAAGTTTCTTCCTGATTATCTTTTTAAAAAGTTGGACATTTTTGGAGTACTAGGGAAGATGCTAGTGGTTAGGGACTCAGTTGGGAACAAATCCTTGCCCTTAAGGAGATTCTTGTCCACTAGGACAATTACAGTACCCTAAAATAATGTTAATCTATATGACCATTTCTTTTGTTTTCTCTAATAATGCCCAGGAGATTGTCTATAAAGTACTTGAAAATATGGGAAGATAAATTTGTTTAACATTAAAATAGCATCTAATTAATATTGGTTATTGAATTTTAAGTGTTCATGCTAGAGGAAATTTTTTTAAATATATATTTTTAGTTGTAGTTGGAAACAATACCTTTATTTCATTTATTTATTTATTTTCATGTGGTGCTGAGGATCGAACCCAGAGCCTTGCACATGCTAGGCGAGTGCTCTACTGCTGAGCCATAACCCCAGCTTGCTGGAGGAAATGTGTTTTAAGGCAAATTATTTGTAATTCATTACTCATTCTGTAAGTTAAGCAACTAAGATATAACAATCTTTTCAAGTCTCTTTCTATTTAAAAACTTTATGGGAAAATTGCAGTTTGATGATTTCTTTCTTTGGTTCTGATTATTATGATGGCTGAAAGGATTATACGCAAGTGTTGTTGAGATCATGTTCAGGTAAGCACAGTGTGCATGGGCTAGCAACATGTTGTCATGTTAGTGCTGTTTCTGATTTTTTTCCCCTTCTGAAACAGGTCGTGGTGGCCGAGTTGGAACCCATGGAGGCACTCTTTCTTCCTACATCGTGAAGAACATTGCTCTGGACAAGACTGATGACAGTAATCCCAGGGAAGCCATTTTGCGTCATGCCAAAGCAGCAGAAGACAACCCATATTGGGTTTCTCCAGCTTATTCCAAGTAAGAAAGTAATTCTTTAAATTAGAAATATTGGGGGCTTGAGGTGTAGCTAATGTGCTTAGCATGCATGAGGTCCTGGGTTCAATCCCCAGCTCTAAAAAGTAATTAAATAATTTTAAAATGGAAGAATGGTTTTTTTAATGAATTGGGAAGAACATAACAGTGGTATTTTGAAATTTTAACTTCCCCATGTCTTATTTTTTACCTGTTGAGGTCAGAAACTCAACAGTCTTAAACCCTAGGCATTTGTTTATGTTTTAAGACTCTTTAAGTTCTGGAATCTAGCTCAGTGGTAGAGTGCTTGCTTAGCATACTCAAGGCATTGGATTTGATCCCCAATACTCCCACCCCCCAAAAAATGGACTCTAAAATGATGAATTTTAAAACTACACTAGTTTAGTCAGAGCTATAGCATAGTATAAACTATTATGTGGAAAAAAGTCACTACATTGCCATAGTTGACGAGGGTTAAAAGCAAGAAAAGGAGAGGAGTTCATAGTATCAATTTGTACATGGAGAGCTGTGTATGTAAGCAACCTTGCCCAGCAGATCCAGCCTCTTGGATTGCCTTGGATAGCTTACATGGATATATGAGTGAACATGTAGGGTTCTTAAAGCTACTATACCACCTGTATTTACATTAAAGAAGGGGGGTACTATTGTAGAATTTTCAGATTTTAATTATTTTAGCTTTTTGTTAGGACTACTTTAGATGAGTTTAAAAATAATACTGATAGCTTCTATATATTCTTCTACTTTTAAGACCTTAGACAACCATACTACAGTTAATTATTAAAGCTGTGAACTCAATACCGGTATAATACTGTTAACCAAGCTACACACCTTACTTGGTTTTCATTAGTTTTTCTACTGATATCCTTTCTTTTTCTCAGGAGTGTGTGAGTGTTGCAGTGAGTTTTTATTTCTTCATAGTCTCTTCCAGTAGTAACAGTTTCTCAGTCTTTTTGTCATTCATGAACTTGATGCTTTTAATATTTTTAATGTTATTTTGTAGACTTTCTGTCAGTTTGAGTGTGCTGGCATTTTCTCATAATTGGAATGAAGCAATGCACATTTGGCACACAATAACATAGAAGGGGCATTGAATCCTCATACATCATCATATCTAAGAGTTTCATGATTTGAATTATCTTATTAATGGTGATAATAAGTTTGGTCACATGATTAAAGTGATGTCTGCCAAGTTTCTCTACTGTAAAGTTGTTGTCATTCATTGTTTTGAATTGATAAATTTCTTGGGGTGATTTTCTTTCTTTTCTTTTTTTTAAATAATTTTAGTTGTATATGAACACAATAACCTTTATGTGTTTATTTTTATGTAATGCTAAGGATCAAACCCAGTGCCCCACACGTGCTAGGCAAGGGCTCTACCACTGAGTTACAGCCCCATCCCAGGGTGATTTTCTTGGACTCTGCAAATCTTATTTCTTTTCAATTTTTTGCTGTCCAATTTTGTCTATAGATGGATTTGTCTGTAATGATTTGATGTTTGTCTGATGGTTATTTTCTTGTTCCTTGTCTTCTATCTATTAAGTGGAACTCTATCAAAAGGAAGAATTGTCCCTTTACCCAAACTTATTTAATTTTCAAATTTTTAAAAATATTTATAGATTCTCTATTTACTACAGAATGGGAGCAAATTTTTACCACATGCACATCAGTTAGAGCACTAATCTCTAGGATATATAAAAAACTCAAAAAACTTAACACACACACACACACACAAAAAAAAAAAACCAAATAATTCAATCAATAAATGGGCCAAAGAACTGAACAGACACTTCTGAGAAGATGATATTCAATTAATCAACAAATATATGAAAAAATGTTCAACATCTCTAACATTTAGAGAAATGCAAATCAAAACTACTCTAAGATTTCATCTCATTCCAGTCAGAATGGCAGCTACTAAGAATACAAACAACAATAAGTGTTGGGGAGGAAGTTGGGGAAAGGGCACACTCTTAACATTGCTGGTGGGACTGCAAATCGGTACAGCCAACCTGGAAAGCAGTATAGAGATTCCTTGGAAAACTGGAAATGGAACCACCATTGGACCCAGCTAACCCACTCCTCAGTTTATACCCAAGGGACTTAAAAACAGCATACTATAGTGATGCAGCCACATCAATGTTTATAGCAGTATAATTCACAATAGCTAAATTGTGGATCCAACCTAGATACCCTTCAGTAGATGAATGAATAAAGAAACTGGTTTATATACACAATGGAATATTACTCAGCATTAAAAGAGAATAAAATCATGGCATTTGCAGGTAAATGGATAGAGTTGGAGAATATCATGCTAAGTGAAGTAAGTCAATCCCCAAAAAAACAAATGCTGAATGTCTTCTCTGATATAAGGGTGCTGATTCATAATGGGGATGGGAGGGGCATGGGAGAAACAGACAAACTCTAGATAGGGCAAAGGGGAGGGAAGGAAAGGGAGGAGGCATAGGGGCAGAAAAGGTGCTGGAATGAGACAGACATCATAACCTTAAGTACATGTATGAAAATGCGAATGGTGTGACTCTACTTTGTGTACAACCAGAGACATAAAAAATAGTGCTCTATTTGTGTAATATGAATTGAATTGCATTCTGCTGTCATATATAACAAATTAGAATAAATTAAATTTAAAAATTAAGAATATATTCTTAGGAACTCTCAAAAGCTTACTTTATGATTTAAAATCCAATACCATCATTATTTAGTTTGTTGCTCTCATTGTTCCAGCTTTGGCCAACAGAAGCTCCTTCAGAACGCTTCTTTTCTTCTTTCAACAGCACCACCCCCACACACTTTTTTTGAGTGCTTCTCTAATTTTTGCACTAAAAAAATGTTCCAGGTTCATCTTTGTTTTTCTTGCCCCCATCCTGGAATCAACCACTTCTCCAAAGAGCCCTAGTTCCTTTTGTTGGAGAATGGTGTTCAGAAACCAAGAGCTGGGTATTAGATGTGCTCAGTGCTGCTCAAGTGCCATTGCTTGTGGGTCCTGCTGGCAAAGCTTGGAAATGTGCATGTGTATACCAACCTACGCATGTACATACATCTCTATTTCTGATTCATCCATCTGTATTTATATTTTAAAAACCATGAGTTTAAACTGAAACCTCATTTCAGTCTTATACTACAGGGTTTATACATAATAGTAGGTTTATTTAGCCTTTCTCCATCTGTATTTGTAACTTCTTTCTTCAGTAGTAAGAAACCCCGCTCCTATTTGTTCAGTCCTGGTGTACACATAAAGTAATTTCAGAAAGGATAATACATATGTTTGGAAGAAACACTTTCCCTAATTATATTACAGCATTTGAGTACAGTTCTTTTTGTCTTTGGGTTTGCGGTATTTAGTCAAGATACTGTTTTCCAAAGTTATTTAGATTAGGTTTTCCCCCTACCCCATTAATGTTGTATTATTCCTTTGAAATGAAGTTAGATTCATTCATTAGTGCTTATATTCCTTTTTTCAGTTTCCAAATTTTTGTTTTATTTTGCAGGATATGTGAAATATTACTGGAGTACTAGGAGTAAGAGCTTAAAAGAAATATACTCAGAGATTATCTTTCTTTATCCCATGCTCCCGTGTTGACGTTCCCAGTTCTCCCTTCGTTCAGCCCTCCACCCCTAGAGTAAACCAATATTTCATTTCTGGTTTATCTTTGTTATATTTTTTTCTGTAAAATTGAACAATACTTGAGTATTTTCTTATATACCATTCTTTCTTATATGAAGGGTAGTGTAGTATAAATACTTGATTTTTTTCCTTTTTTATCCAAGTTCTATTTGAAACTCTATAGTAAAGTATAATAACAACGTATGAACAGATGAGTGAAGTAAAATGTCAATATTTTTAATAGACTGTTATAGCGCACATCAAACTTTCATAAAATTACTGCTTATCTGTGATTATTCACAAAGTAGTTGGTTCTCTAAAGTCTTCATTAAAATTTCGGTATGAAGTTTAATTTTAAGTTACTAACTTTGGGAGAAGCATTTACAAATATGTCAATTGTTTTTATTATGACAGTTTCAATCAGTTTAGGACTTTCACTAATTTTTATTCCCCATCTTTACTGATATATAATTGACGTTAAAATTGTCTATATATAAGGTTATGAGTTGATATAGTCTTTAGGGCTTTTCTTTTATTCACATAGTGGTATGACCTAGAAATCTCTCTATGTCTGTTCATAGAGCTCATTCTCATTCTTTTCATAGTTGTATAGTAGCCTACTGTGTGGGTATAGCATAATTTATTTAGCCATTCATTCTCCAATATATGGGTAGTTTGTTTCCTGTATTTTGTAATTACTAATAATGCTGTAGTGAATAAATGCTTGGTGCATGTATAATTTTGTATTGTTGGAGGTATAGTCATGGTTTTCTTTTTTAAAATTTTTTTCTTGGTGCATTATAGTTATACATAATAGTAGATTTCATTGTGACATATTCATACATGCACATAGCATAAATTGGTCTGCTTCATTCCCCCAGTTCTTCACCTATTCCTTCCTTTCTCCCTTCCCTTCTCCCTCCCCTGTCACCTTTCTTTCTTTTTTATTTAACTTATTCTAATTTGTTATATATGACAGCAGAATGCAATTCACTTCATATTACACAAATAGAGCACTATTTTTCATGTCTCTGGTTGTACACAAAGTAGAGTCACACCATTCGCGTTTTCATACATGTACTTAAGGTTATGATGTCTGTCTCATTCCAGCACCTTTTCTGCCCCTATGCCTCCTCCCTTTCCTTCCCTCCCCTTTGCCCTATCTAGAGTTTGTCTGTTTCTCCCATGCCCCTCCCATCCCCATTATGAATCAGCACCCTTATATCAGAGAAGACATTCAGCATTTGTTTTTTTGGGGATTGACTTACTTCACTTAGCATGATATTCTCCAACTCTATCCATTTACCTGCAAATGCCATGATTTTATTCTCTTTTAATGCTGAGTAATATTCCATTGTGTATATAAACCAGTTTCTTTATTCATTCATCTACTGAAGGGTATCTAGGTTGGACCCACAATTTAGCTATTGTGAATTATACTGCTATAAACATTGATGTGGCTGCATCACTATAGTATGCTGTTTTTAAGTCCCTTGGGTATAAACTGAGGAGTGGGTTAGCTGGGTCCAATGGTGGTTCCATTTCCAGTTTTCCAAGGAATCTCTATACTGCTTTCCAGGTTGGCTGTACCGATTTGCAGTCCCACCAGCAATGTTAAGAGTGTGCCCTTTCCCCAACTTCCTCCCCAACACTTATTGTTGTTTGTATTCTTAGTAGCTGCCGTTCTGACTGGAGTGAGATGAAATCTTAGAGTAGTTTTGATTTGCATTTCTCTAAATGCTAGAGATGTTGAACTTTTTTTTATATATTTGTTGATTAATTGAATATCATCTTCTCAGAAGTGTCTGTTAAAGTCTTTGGCCCATTTATTGATTGGATTATTTGGGTGTTTTGTGTGTGTGTTAAGTTTTTTGAGTTTTTTATATATCCTAGAGATTAGTGCTCTAACTGATGTGCATGTGGTAAAAATTTGCTCCCATTCTGCAGGCTCTCTATTCACTTCACTGATTATTTCTTTTCCTGAGAAGAAGCTTTTTAGTTTGAATCCATCCCATTTATTGATTCTTGATTTTAATTCTTGCACTATAGGAATCTTATTAAGGAAGTCAGGTTCTAATCTGACATGATGGAGATTTGGGTCTACTTTTTCTTCTGTTGGACGCAGGATCTCTGCTTTAATTCCTAGGTTCTTGATCCAGTTTTGTGCATGGTGAGATATAGGGGCTTAATTTAATTTTGTTGCACATGGATTTCCAGTTTTCCCAGCACCATTTGTTGAAGAGGCTATCTTTTCTTCAATATGTGTTTTTGGCACTTTCGTCTAAATAGAACAACTGTAATTATGTGGGTTTGTCTCTGTGTCCTTTATTCTGTACCATTGGTCTACAAGTCTATTTTGGTGCCAATACCATGCAGTTTTTGTTACTATTGCTCTGTAGTATAATATAGTATAGTATAGTCTGGTATAGTGATGCTACCTACTTCATTCTTCTTGCTAAGGATTGCTTTAGCTCTTCTGGGTCACTTATTTTTCCAGATGAATTTCATAACTGCTTTTTCTGTTTCTATGAGGAATGTCATTAGGATTTTGATTGGAATTGCATTAAATTATATCATGCTTTTGACAGTATGGTCATTTTGACAATATTAATTTTGCCTATGCAAGAACAAGGTAGATCTTTCCATCTTCTAAGGTTTTCTTTGATTCCTTTCTTTAGTGTTCTGTAGTTTTCATTGTGGAGGTCTTTCACCTCTTTCGTTAAGTTGATTCCCAAGTATTTTACATTTTTTTAGGCTATTGTAATTGGATAGTTTTCCTTGTTTCTCTTTTAGAGGATTTGTCACTGATATATAGAAATGGCTATGATTTATGGGTGTTGATTTTATATCCTGCTACTTTGCTAAATTTATTGATTAGTTCTAGAAGTTTTCTGGTAGAAGTTTTTGGGTCTTCTAGGTATAGAATCATATCATCGACAGATAGTGTTAATTTGAGTTCTTCTTTTCCTGTTCATATCCCTTTAATTTCTTTTTTCTGTCTAATTGTTCTAGCTAGTGGTTCAAGAACTATGTTAAATAGAAATAGTGAAAGAGGGCATCCTGTCTTGTTCCAGTTTTTAGAGGGAATGTTTTCAATTTTTCTCCATTTAGAGTGATGTTAGCCTGGAACTTAGCATAGATAGCTTTTACAATGTTGAGATATGTTCCTGTTATCCCTAGTTTTTCTAGTGTGTTGAACACGAAGGGGTGCTATATTTTGTCAAATGCTTTTTCTGCATATATTGAGATGCTCATGTGATTCTTATCTTTAAGTTTATTGATGTGATGAATTACTTTTATTGATTTCACATTTTGAACCAATCTTGCATTCTTGGGATGAACCCCACTTGATTTTGGTGCACTATCTTTTTAATGTGTATTTGTACTCAATTTGCCAGAATTTTATTGAGAATTTTTGCATCTATGTTCATTAGAGATATCAGTCTGAAGTTTTCTTTCTTTGATGTGTCTTTGTCTGGTTTTGGAATCAAGGTGATATTGGCCTCATAGAATGAGTTTAGAAGTGCTCCCTCTTTTTCTCTTTCATGAAATAATTGGAGAAGTATTGGTATTACTTATTCTTTAAAGGTGTTGTAGAGCTCAGCCAGGTATCCATCCAGTCCTGGGCTTTTCTTGGTTGATAGGCTTTTGATGGTGTCTTCTGTTTCATTGATTGAAATTTATCTGTTTAAATCATGTGTGTCATCCTGGTTCAGTTTGGGCAAATCATATGACTCTAGAAATTTGTCAATGCCTTCAATATTTTCTATTTTATTGGAGTACAAATTTTCAAAATAATTTCTTATTATCTTCTGTATTTCAGTAGTGTCTGTTGTGATATTTCCTTTCTCATCACGAATGTTGTCAATTTTTTAATTGTTTCTTTTGTTTCAATTTTATTGATTTTAGCTCTAATTTTAATTATTTCCTGTATTCTACTGCCTTTGGTGTTGATTTGTTCTTCTTTCCTAGGGTTTTGAGATGTAATATTAGGTCATTTGTTTATTAACTTTTTCTTCTTTTAAGGAATGAACTCCATGCAATGAACTTTCCTCTTAGTACTGTCTTCATAGTGTCCCAGAGATTTTGATATCAGTGTTCTCATTTACCTCTAAGAATTTTTTAATTTCTTCTTTGATGTCTTTTGTAACCCATTGTTCATGTTATCTAGTCTCCAGGTGTTGGAGTAACTTTTATTTTTTATTTTATCATTGATTTCTAATTTCATTCCATTGTGATCTGATAGAATGTAAAATAATACCTCTACTTTTTTGTATTTGCTAAGAGTTGCTTTGTAGCATAATATATAGTTTATTTTAGAGATGGATTTATGTGCTTCTGAGAAGAAAGTGTGTTCGTTTGTTGATGGATGAAATATTCTATGTATTCGGTTAAGTCTACATTATTGATTGTATTATTGAATTCTATAGTTTCTTTGTTCAGCTTTTATTTGGAAGATCTTTCCAGTGATGAAAGAGGTGTGTTGAAGTCACCCAGAATTATCATGTTGTGGTCTATTTGACTCTTGAACTTGAGAAGAGTTTGTTTGATGAATGTAGATGCTCCATTGTTTGGGGCATATATGTTTATAATTGTTATGTCTTGTTGATGTAGGTTCCCTTGAGCAGTATGAAATGTCCTTTTTTATCCCTTTTGATTAACTTTGGCTTGAAGTGTACTTTATTTGATATGAGGATGGAAACCCCTGCTTGTTTCCGCAGTCCATGTGAGTGGTATGTTTCTTCCCAACTTTTCACCTTCAGTTTGTGGGTGTCTTTTCCTATGAGATGAGTTTCTTGGAGGCAGCATATTGATGGGTCTTTTTAAAAATCTAGTCTGCTAGTCTATGTCATTTGATTGGTGAGTTTAGGCCATTAACATGATTTGTCCATCATCTTTCTCTACATTACTGGTCTCACTTCTATTTTTTTGAATTTTCTTTTTTTTTTCTCTTCAGCTTCTGCATATGAAATAAAACATATGACCCTTGATTTCTGAGTTTGGTTTATCTCACCTGGTATAATGTTCTCCAGTTGCATCCATTTTCCTGCAGATTGCATAATTTCGTTTTTCATTATGGCCAAGTATAACTCCATTGTGCAAATATACCACATTCTCTTTACCCATTCATTTACTAACAGACATCTAGGTTAACTTGGCTATTGTGAATTTTGCTATTATAAACATGGGTATCCATGCATTTCTTACAATGCTGACTTTAAAATTCTTCTATTTAAGTAGCTGAGTCATACGGTAGTTCCATTCCTAGTCTTTGAGGAAATTTCATACCCATCTCCACATACTAATTTATAGTTCCACCAACAGTGTATTTAAGTGTTCCATTTCCCCCCACATCCTCACTAGTATTTATTATTTTTTGTATGCTTACTAAGTACCATTCTAATGAGAGAGAGGTAATCTCTGTGTGGTTTTAATTTGTATTTTGCTGATTGCTAAACATGTTCAATATTTTTTCAAAAATTTTGAGTTTTTTTTTCTATAATAATTTAGTTTAGTTAATTTGCCCATGGATTGATTGTATTGTTTGTTTTTCTGGTGGAAGGTTTTTTGAGTTCTTTGTATATGCCAGGTATTAATTCTCTATTGTACGAGTAGCTGGAAAAGATTTTCTCCCATTCTGTAGCTCTATTCATGCTTTTAATTGTTTCCTTTGTTGTACAGAGGCTTTTAAATTTGATGCCAACCCATTTGTTAATTCTTGGTTTTGTTTCCCGAACTTTATAAGTCTTATTGAGGAAGTCGATGTTGGAGTGTTGAGCCCATATTTTTTTTTTAGTAGTTGCAGTTTTAGATCTAATTGCTAGGTCTTTGATCCACTTTAAGATGACTTTTGAATTGAGTGAGAGATAGGGATATAATTTCATTCTTTTGCATATCCTGTTTTCCCAGCATCATTTGTTTTTTTTTCCCCCAACATGTTTTTGGCTCCTTTGATAAGTATCAGATGACTGTACTTGTGTGGATTTGTCTCTGAGTCTTCTATTCCATTAGTCTGAGTGTTCATTTTTATGGCAGTGCAATTCAGTTTTTGTTACTGTAGGTCTGTAGTATAATTAGAAGTGAGGAATTGTGATGCCTCTAGCATGCTCTTTTTTTTTTTTTTTTTTGTACCAGGGATTGAACCTAGGGGATCTTAACCACTGAGCCACATCCCTAGGCCTTTTTACTTTTTATTTTGAGACAAGGTTTTGCTAAATTGCTTACGGCTTCATTAAGTTGCTAAGGCTAGCCTCAAACTTGTGATTCTTCTGCATCAGCCTTCTGAGTTGCTGGAATTGCAGATATGTGCTACCATATCTAGCTCCAGCATTGCTCTTGTTGTTTAATATTGCTTTGACTATTTTGAGTCTTTTATTTATCTGTGTGAATTTTTCCAGTTCTGTGAAGACTATCTCTGGTATCTTGATGGGGTCACATTGAATCTTTATATCACTTTTAGTAGTATGACCATTTTAACAATATTCTGCCTATTCAAGAGCATGGGTGGTCTTTCCATCTTCTAGTATCTTCTTCAATTTCTTTTTTCAGCATTCTATAATTTTCTTGCAGACATCTTTCACCTCCGTGGTTAGATTTATTCCTATGTATTTTTTTTTTTGAGACTATTGTAAGGGAATTGTTTTCCTGATTTTTAAAAAATATTTATTTTTAGGTATACATGGGCACAATGCCTTTATTTTATTTACTTATTTTTATGTGGTGCTGAGGATCGAACCCAGGGCCTCGCCTGTGCTAGGTGAGCACTCTACCGCTGAGCTTCAGTTCCAGCCCCAGTTTTCCTGATTTTTTTTTTTCCAGCAGATTCATTATTTGTAAATGTTAAAGCCATAGATTTAACATTCTTCTGCCTCAGCCTCCTGAGTTGTAGGTATGTGCCACCATACCTAGCTCCAGCATTGCTCCTGTTGTTTAATATTGCTTTGACTCATGTTTTAACACGTTGATCTGTTACTTTGCTGAATTTGTCAGTTCTAGTCTTTTGATGATTTTTTTTTTTTGATCTTCTAAGCAGGATCATATCATCTGCAAATAGTGATAATTTGACTTTTTCCTTTACTATTTATATCTTACTTCTTTCTCTTGACTAATTGCTCTGGCTAAAATTTCAAGAACCTTATTGATTAGGAGTGAGGAGAATAGACATCCATATCCTGTTCCTGATTTTATAGGAAGTACTTTCAGTTTTTCCTAATTAGTGTGATGTTGGCTTTGGGTTTTTCACATGATATTTAGGTAAGTTCCTTTTATCCCTAATTTCATCATTGTTTTTAACATCGGTTTTATGTTTTTTATGTATTGCTAAAATTTTCTCAATTTTGAGAAAACTAGACCCTGGTCATTTTTCAACACATTAAGGTGTTGGGAAAAATTCCTTACGAACCAACTCAACTTACATGTCATATCAGCCCCCTATATGCTAATCATTAGGAGCTACTTTGCTTTAAAGGAAAACACATTGTCTTAGCTTGGTTCCTTAGAAACAGACCTTAAGATAATGATTCATGTAAAGGGGACTTATTAGGGCATAATCCTAGAGAAAACCAGCAGGGAAATGGAAAAATGCAAGGAAAGAAGCAAAGCTGCAGTATCAAAAGCAGTCTCATGGAGAGCCGCTTTGGCTCAGTCCTGCAGCAGGACCCCAGAGACTATGGTCAGAGTTGTCCTGGTCAGAGACATGGCAGCTAAAGTATCTTTACTCCCTCATCTGTTGATTATTGGTAATGGATGGAGTTGTTGCAAAAGACATTTCCAGATGCTGCCAGCTCTCCAGGGTTTCAGAGATAGTTGCTACTGCTATGAAAGAATGCACACCAAAACCAAAACAACAAAACAAAACAAAAAACCTATAGGGGTTTGAGGGGATCTGGAGGGAGCATTGTGTCCTTGCTGTGTGTCTGTTGTGGCAGAACAAGCTTTACTGTGCACTCTCAATGGTGATCGTTCACAGTGTGTTCTAATACCCACACAGTACAGATGGAATATATCTGAACAGCGAGCTGGATAATATTACAACAGCTAAGAGGGTCATATCAAGGCTGGCCAACTAAATAGTGTACATTCAGACTTCATTTGTATAGAATTTGTGTATGAGCTAATATATGTCAGCACATCACTGGCAGTCAGCTAAGCTCATAGATTATGTCTGTGTTGAAACTTCTGTTTTAATGGAGTAGTTATCCTCTCTTAAAATAAAGGGGTCTTTTGTACTTTAAAAATCTTGTTTAGAAATACAACAAAGCTTGATTGAAGAAAGAAGAGAAAGCCATCAAATTAATTTTGTTAAACATGGTAAGCATCATTTTGTTGGCTAACTGCTCCAAATACAAGCGTTTATAAACACCCCAAATAAATCATTGAGATGTCTCTACTACAGGTATTGTAATAATACTGTTTGCTGATTATCAGTGGACATTAGCAATATATAAATCATAGAAAAGTGTCAAAAACCTAATTTACCATTGAAGAAAAGGAGACACTAAGAAGGTAACCTTTAGAACCTGATAGCGAGCTCTTGCTGCAACCATCCAGGAACCTGGGCTTAGAATTTCCAGGGTTTTGTTCTCACATCTAACAACAAATTACTTTGATAAAAGATAAATTTCAATTTAGCATATAGTTTTCAGATCTGAATTTTTAAGTAATATATTCATGCAGAAAAGAAAAAATGTCTAGCAGTACTTACAGTTTTTTAGGTTAGACAGTGCAATTCTGAAAGCCTCCCTTTCACTTAACCACCAGTTCATTCTACTACTTAGAGATACCAACATCTGAAAATTCTTGTTTATTCTCCCAGAGAGAATCCCTGTGTAAATGTGCAGATACATATATGGATACATTCATTATGTGAAAAAACAGGTGTATAGTATGTTTTACAAGTTGGATTTGTTTTTTATATCTGGAGAGTGGGTCAGTCCATTCATGCATATCTAGCTAATTTTTTATACTTTCTTCATTTATTTCAATGTATGGACATATTGTACTTTTCTGAAACAATGTGGTCTTGAGAGATAGTTACATTATTTTCAGTTCTTAGCTTTCATAAATAATACTGAAATTAATGTGAACTTGCTGGGCTGCTTAGGGCCCCACCAAGTTGCTGAAGCTGGCTTTGAACTCATGATCCTCCTGCCTCAGCCCTTCAAGTTGATGGGATTATAGTCACACATCACTGCACCCAGCTGGAGGGACCTTTTTTTTTTTCTTTAACCATACCGCCATAGAATTCCAATTTAATTTTTCTAGTTGATTAGCCAGTTCTTGTAACACTTACTACTAGATAATATAATTTTCCTCATTGAATTGAAATGGCACTTTTATTGCATATAGTGTATTTTTGTATGAATTTTAGTCAGTTTCTAGATTCTCTGTTCTATTAATTCAAGTATCAGTGTCAAATAGTTTTTATTATTATAGGACTGCCTGCTCTTATTGTTATTTATTTTTTAATTGTAGATGGACACAATACCTTTATTTTATTTATTTATTTTTATGTGGTACTGAGGATCAAACCCAGTGCCTCACACATGCTAGACAAGTGCTCTACCACTGAGCTACAAACCCAGACCCTGCTCTCATTATTTATCTATTCTATCTATTCTATTTATTCTTGCAGATCTGTATGACTTTATTCTAATTACCTAGGATTCTCCCCTCCCCTGAATTATTGGTGGAATTTTTAGTACAATTGAGTTAAATGTATATATTAATTTAGATGAAATTCTATAATAGTGGTTCTTTGAAACCAACCAAAGAATATATCTTTATATTTAATCATATCACTGTATCCCTTCAGTGGTATTTTAAGTTTTTTTCATATTTATCTTTCATATTCCTTCTAAGTTCACGCCTACGTTTTTTGTGTGCTTCTATAAAAAAAGAATCTTTTCTTCACTGAATTCATATATGTGTAATATATATATTAGTTTTGTATCCAGCTGTTTTATTGCATTTTTCTATTGTTTTAAGTAATTTTTATCCAGTTTTCTGGGATTTACAGGTATAAAGCTATATCACAGGCAAATAATGATAAGTTTATCTCCTCCTTTACAATTTTTATACACCTGGCATTTTTTTTTCTTATCTAATTGCATTGTCTACCACCAGAATAATAGTAAATTGTATCAATGATAGTACACATTCTTTTTTTCACTTTGAACTTTAACAGGCAAAATTTTGTTGGACTAAACCATATAAAAATCTTTTTTGTAAGCAAAAATGTTGAATAGCAGTTTCATATTGTTCAATATAATGGTATGTCTCCATAAAACATGGTGACTTTTGAAAACACACATACAAAAGTTTAAGAATAATTCATCTCTTTCTATTTTATTTATTCAACAAAGATTTACTAAAGACCTACTTTGTGTCAGATATTGTTCTAGGATGTGGGGAGATAGCTATTATTATAGAGCTTACATTCTGATAGAGGCAAACAATACCTAAATCCATAAATGTTAGATATAGTAAGTGTTAAGAATAAAACTAAGTTAGAGATAATGGACACAAAATAATAGGGGTGGGATAGTGGTGGAATTGTGCTATTTTAGATACGGTAGTCAGATCACTCTTCTAAAGTGATCTTTGGCCTGAGTGAAATGAGGAATTGAATCATGCAGATACTTTTGGGAAGAGCATCACATGAGAGAAAACACCCTTCAAAGGTCAAAGGCATATATGCATCCAGAATAGATGCTTAGTTTTACTAAATCCTTTCTCTCTACTAGAGAGGTGACCAGATGATTTTCTTACTTTGATCTATAAATTTGATTAATTATATTACTGCATTTCCTGATAACAAACCATCCTGGCATCTTTGATCTGACACATGGTTTTTGTCGGATGTTAGGCTATCTTCCTGAAAGTTTTATATGTTTTTTTTTCTTTTCTGGATGCCGTCTAGACTATTTTGAAACTATTTAACCTACACATTTTGAAAAGACTTGATTTAATTTACCTCTAAAACTATCAAAGCCTGTAACTGGGGTTGTGGCCCAGAGGTAGAGCACTCACTTGCCTAGTATACATGAGGCACTGGGTTTGATTCTCAGCACCACATAAAAAAATGAAATAAAGATATTGTGTAAACTAAAAAATAAATATTAAAAAAACTATCAAAACCTGTTGCTTCTGTGAAGCGGAGCATGAGTAGTACTTCCTTAATTTATTTCTATCTTTCCCCGGCAAGTAGTCTATTTGGAGTTTCTGACTCTTCCAAGGTGGCTAGTCAATATTTTATTGGATAGTCATTCATCCAGATTTTCAGCTTTATTTAAATACAATTAGTTGAAACTGAAGTTGTTTTTGTTCACTGACGACTTTTGCCTGAAGATATTTTCCACACCATAGGCAATTTATATTTAAAATTGGATAATGTGTTGGATTAAAAGTAGCTTTGCAAGGAGGGTAGGACAGGTATTGTCATATGTGCACCTTAATTATGAGGAGACTACAGCTTAGAGATCTGCTGTTAACAGTAGCTGAAACTAGAACTACCAGTTCTTTTGATCCCCTAATGAGCCTTGCAGAGAACTGCGCTCCCTCTTAGTATACACCTTTCTCCCATTGCATTTGCTCCCATCTCTTTCCTTCCACCCAATTTCATCACCTTACATTTACTGCTTACTAACTAAGTTAATGGCACTGTCTGCCTGCGACATATAATTTGTTAGCCAAGATCATGGTTCTCTTTCTCCTGTGTTCACCTGCTGGAGTATGCTGTTTATTGCCAAGTGGCAAAGTGTTTGAAGGGAAGCTAATATTTAAAGGGATCGTTTCATAAAGGTCACTGTAATTGAGAATGTGTGTCTGGTTGTTTTTCTTCACTGCAATTGACTTCTGTCAGTGATGAAATGAAGATCTATTTACTGTATCTTGCTTTAACACAGAAAAGCACTCTTAGACATTCTATAAATCTGTCTCCCTACTAACAACATATACTCATCTGCATTCTCCAGTGATGATAATGAAGAGTCTTTGAACACTTTACATTTATCAGTTGAATGTTTAAGCTTCATTCCTTCATTAGCAATGATATAGCCATGAAAGTTTTCAAACACAGCAGGATCACAGAGGACTCTGTTCAGCCACACATGGGCAGATTTAGTTACAGTTTCTTGTTTAAAAGATGCTGTAGGAGGGAGGGGAAAGGAGCTGGCTGGGGCGTAGTGGGCAGGATGTGGATCCAGAATGCTATTAGCTTTCACATCAGACAGGGATAGATGTGTGTGGGAGCCTGGAGCTTGGCCAGCAGCCTGCCAGTCTGACAGCTCTGTCAACCATGGCCACCTTTCTTGCCAGATAAGCTTCCATTATTGCTGGTTCAGTCAATTTAATTTTTGGTGTATGTGTCTTGTCTGATACAGGATATGTGCTTGTGTGTGTGGTTGTGTATGTATCATCCCATCTATAAAGAATACATTTAAAGTCATGTTGAGTTAATAGGCAACATTTAAAGAAGTTATTTTGTGACTGAGTGAAGGTTTATGTATTATTTGTGTCAGGAAGAGAGACATGCACAGAGAGAAAAATATCTTTTTTTTTTCTCCTTGAGTTATATTTAGGTAACTAGTAGTCACTGTCTACCATATTCCTGTGTAGAAGCCAGCGCTTCTCAGAGTGGCTTTGTGAACTGCCTGTATCCTAGCTGTGTGTGTGTGTGTGTTGGGGGAGAAATTTTGATTTATAGGCTTCAGCCCAAACCAACTCAGATGTCATGGGATTGGGGCTGGGAATCTACATTTGAGAAGTGCCTTAAATTATCATTTTGTACACTAACATTTGGTAATAATACAAAGTAGCTATTTAAAATAAACCACGAATGATTCCCCTTAAGAAAATTCACACTTACAGATTAGATTGTTTCAATTATAGAGTTTCATAGTGAATTATTTCTACCACAAAAGAATTTGCCCCAGGATTTTTTTGAATACCAAGTTGCCATGTTGTATTTAACATTTGAATTATTTTATTAAATGTTTCCTGCATACAACTTTTTGGAAATACATCTATTATATGAAGTGAAAAATATTTAAAGCAAGCTGTGTAATAATAATGACACTTTGTTGTACTTATACTATGCCAGGCTTGTTTTTAAATTTTATTTATTTATTCATCCATACATATATATTTATATATACATATACATACACATGTAATCCTCACAACAATTCTATGAGGTAAATGATATTACTGTCCTTGTTTTATAAAGAAACTGAGGCCAAAACCCCACAGTTAGCAGGTGACAAAATTGGGGTTTGAGTGCAGGGAGTCTGGCTTCAGAGTCAAGTCTGTGATTTTTAATTACTACACTCTACTCTTTCTCATCACAATGCAGCTAGTAGTAGTTTTTAGAAAAGTTGGGTGATAGTGAAGCTGAAAGGCTATTTGTGTGAGCTAGCTTGGCATAGTAGAGGGAACACTAGCCTAAGAGTCACAGTCCTGGGTGTAGTTCCAGCTCTGCCACTACCTGGTGAGTCTCTTACCTTCACTGAGGCTCTTTTCCTTATCCATGAAGTAAGAGGATAGGGTTACACTAATGCCTGGCTTTCATGTATGTTTTGAATAAAAATTGTGGCACACAGTTAAGGATTTTATAAGTGGGAACTTGGACAGGACTTTGATCACACCTGGCCTGTCTCCAGGCTGTGAGTTCTTCAGAGGGTTTATCATTCTAACGCATTCACCCACTTGATGGGAGGGTAGGTAATGGTAATTTTATAGGGTTCTCTTTGTTTTTCTTTTCCTTTCCCTTTTATTTTTTCTGTTCCCACAATTCCCACAGGTTTCATTTATGTCCCTTTTTCTACCCTCACATAGTCTTTAAACTCTCATACATAGCATCATGAGTTAGTATGCCCTATTTATGAGTCTGAGATGGGTTTATTTATTTTTCCAAAATATTTCATGTTCTAAAGAAAATAGAAAATTCTTTATCTAGAAATATCTTGTTGATTTTCTTCTTATGTGTCCCTAATATTAAAAAAAAAAAATCTTTGATTAGCTCTTCAATAGAAAGAAGGAACCATTTCAAGTGGGATCTTTTGGTCAAACCTTTTATTTAATCTTAATAATTCTGCAATTGTGATGACTGGGTCAGAGTTCATCTGGGCTGTATTCATTCTTTCAAGGTTAACAAGTGTGTCAGATTGTCAAGTCATGGCTATAATTGACTTTGGCTTTGAGGTTTTCCTTCATAATAAACAATGGGCCCTGAGCCAAAAAAGCTTGTGGTTTATACTCACATACTGATGATTAAATAATACAAGTGATTTCCCCTCTTACTCGTTCTTTTACCCAGGAGTTTACTTGATGCTCTTGAATGAATCATATCAGAAGAATATCCAAAATTAAAAAGAATGTGACCTGTGGACTTTCCATTGTAGCTGAAAACATTTTGATGACTACACTCTGGCTTGTGTGCTGGAGAAGGATTGCAGAGGCATAAGGTTAGAGCTTAGTCAGAAGAGAAAAGACAGTCCTGCTGACACTTTGAATCTCTTCTGCAAACAATGCACCCCAAAATCCCTTTTAGAAAATTGCAGAGAGAAATTTTACTTATTACTAGCTACTCAACACAAAATTCCTCTGGATGGAAATACTGAAGGTGGGACTCAGTTTCTGTCATTTTCCTATAGCACACAATTGCTAGAAAAGATTCACTTTGTACAAATAACCTTGAGAACCAATTTTTTTTTCATATCAAGGTAAAAATTAATCAGCACAAAGTATCAGCTAATCTAAATTTATAGAATTTGCTTAAGCACCTATATTTGCCTTGTACAATTATATTTACTATTAGCAAATGCAGAGGTTACTGGAAGTAAAGCAGAACTATATTGAAATCTAACCTACTCTCCTTGGTAACTCTAATAAACAAATTGACATAGGTAGTCAAGTGAAAAATGTTTACTATTCCCCGAATAAGTTAATCAAATTGGAAAACACAATTTTCACATCAGCCCTCTGTAAATTTAGGTTTTAAATTAACACTGAGTTAGTATTAAAAATGGGTAAATATGTGCCATAAATCAGTAAAAGAAACAGTTTAGTTAGAACTGACTTCAGTAAGTTGGATACTTTACTGATTCTTCAGTGAGGCTTACTGTATCTGCATTAGCCTGTTGAGTATCCACAGTGATTGTACATTTTGCTGAATGAAATGTTCCCCTTATCTACATTTCCTGTAAGTTAGTCCCTTTATAGGCTTTTGTTTGGGCAAATATAAAAGATAGGGAATGGTGGGCTATGGAAATGCTTTCTTGAAGTGGTGGGATGTTTCTGGCACTGTGTGTGTGTGTGTGTGTGTGTGTGTGTGTGTGTTCTGAGTTGCTTCTGCCATATCTTCATTGTCCATTTGGTTTGGTTTGTTCTACTCTTTTTTGTAGAAGCACTTAATAGAGTCTCTGTTAAAATCAGAGTACAGATTTCAAGTACCCATAAATGAATGCATGTTTTATGGCCAGTGATAATGTTATTTATAGACCTAGAGGGTTTGTTAGTTGTTGTTATTGTTTGTTTCCTGTTGACTTCAAAATCAGGAATTTCTAGAATGGCCTGTTTTATCTTTTGCCTATGTCATTTCACCTTTCTTGACTTTGTTGATTTATTTTTGTAGACGTTTTCTATGCTTAGGGCAAATTAGGCCATTCCCCAAAGAAGAAATCTAGTTTTAATCTTAACTTTGCTAGAGATTACTTACTCATCTCTGTTCCTCATTGTTTTTGTAAAGTAGTGACTAAATAAATCCATTCAAAATGGCCCAGATAGTCCCAAATTGAATTTTTAAAATCTTTCTCATGTGTGAACTTCTGAACTTTTTCAAAAGAATAATGCTGGAAATAAAGTCAAAGATAAAAATTGCTGAAAAGAAAGAATAGCTGCAAGGCTTAAGCTAATATTTTCTCATTGTGCTGCTTATAAAACACTGGTACTTGTTAGGCTAGACAGAAGTGGTCAAGTTGAATGTTAAAGTTGAATAATATTTTTTAGAGAACTAAATCTTTATTCAACAGACAACACATAGCTCTTATTAGAGGTTCTCAATTATACTTTTAAGAATTTATTCATTTACTTATTTTTGTAGTACTGGGGACTGAACCTAAGGCCTCATGTACATTAAGCAGGTACTCGCCCACTGAGCTATATCCCCAGTCCTAGAGTTTTGGTTTTGAGGGCAGGATGGTTTGGGATACAAGAAAGTTGTTTCTCTAGACCACACTTCCCATCCCCTATCCATGACTAACTCTCAAGAATTAAAGGCCTAAGAGTGTAACCCCAAATTTTACTTGTTACAAAGTCTTTAGCAGCTTTCTATGGGGCCAATATCTGCAGATAGAGAAATAGTTTCCCACAGTTGAGGAAGTCTGCCATGTCTTTATCTTAAGAAGACAGATTCTTACCCCACAGCCTTGTTTCTGAGCCCTGCTTTTCTCTGCCCTCTCCCAAGTTAGGGGAGGATGGAGCCCTTTATAGATAGGTACTGCCTACGGTGGTCCATAACCAGTGCTGATGAAGGAAATGTAAGCACTTGGGAAATTTTATAGCAGTTTGATATATGTGAAATCTAATAAAAATTTGGATTATATTTTCCTAGAAATGAATGTAATGTTTTGTATGCAAGGAATTGGAAATAAGAAAACAAACACTGGCCTTGGTTACCAGTTGTTTGAAAAATACAGCCCTAGGCACAGCTCCTGGTCAGGGACAAAGGCTGTCTTCAAGATACCTCCTTTGTGTCCCAGGAAGAGAGTTTATTCTTCCTTACTTCTAAATTCAAGAGCCTAGTTTGCTTTTTCTTTCTCTCTCTTTCTTTCATTTTAATTTTAAAAAGTCCAATTTTGGTAAAGTACACACAACAAAATTTATCATCTCAACTATTTTTGAGTATGCAGCTCAGTAGCATTAAATACACTTGTATTGTTGTGCAACCAGTCTCCAAAAATCTTCATCCTGTTAAAACTAAAACTCTCTATCCATTAAGCAGAAACTCTCCATTTTTCCCTTCCACCCAGTTACTGGAAACCACCACTTTCTATTTCTGTAAGTCTGGCTACTATAAGTATTACATGTAAGTAGACTTATACAGTATTTGTCTTTTTATGACTGGCTTATTTCACTTAGCAAAATATCTGCAGGGTTTATCATGTTGCAGCATTTTAGAATTCCCTTTTCAGAATGAATAATATTCTATTTATGTATACAACATATTTTCTTGCCTATTCATGCATCAGTGAACACTTGTTTCTTCCACCCTCTGGCTCTTGTGAATAATGCTGTCATGAACAAAGGTGTGCAAATATCTCTTCAAAATTGTGCTTTGAGGGGCTGTGGTTGTAACTCAGTGGTAGAATGCTTGCTGAGAATGTGTGAGGTACTGGATTTGATCCTCAGCACCACATAAAAAATAAATAAAATAAAGGTTAAAAAAAAGAAACTTAAAAAAAAAAGATTTTGCTTTGAATTCTTTTGAGAGTATACATGAAGTGAAATGGCTGGATCAGATGGTAATTCTATTTTTAAGTTTCTGAGGAATCTCCATACTGTTTTTCATGGTTGCTGTGTCATTTTATATTCCCATTAACAATATGCAATGATATCAGTTTCTTCATATCCTGGCCATACTTTTGATAGTAGCCATTCTAATGAGTATGAGGTAATGTCTTATTATAGTTTAGTTCAGCATTTCCTTAATGATTAGTGATATTGGGCATGTGCTTTTTAGCCATTTTTATATCTTTGGAAGAAATGTCTATTCATGTTCTTTGCCCATGTTTAAAACGAGGGTGTTTTGGGTACAAAACAAGTTCTTTATGTGTTCTGGATATTATTTCCTTATCAAGTACATCATTTTCAAATATTTTCTACCATTCCATGGTTAGTTTTTCAATCTGTTGATTGTATCCTTTGATCCACAGAAGCTTTGAAATTTTGATATATTTCAATTTATCTATTTTTTTTTCTTTTGTTGTCTCTGCTTTTGGTGTCATATTCAAGAAATCATCGCTGAATCAAGTGTCATCGAGCTTTTTCTCTGTTTTCTTCTAAGAGTTCTGTAGTTTTCATTTTTATGCTTAGGTCTTTGATCCATTTTGAGGTAATATTTAAGGTAATGGTATAAGGTAAGGATTTGGCTTCATTTACTACATGTGAATGTACAATTTTACCAAACAGTGGGTTGATAGAAGTCTAGTTCCCATGATCAATAGTGCTCTATCAAATCTACAGAAAGAAAGAATAAATGGTAATAAAACATTGGGAAATACTGAACATGGGTTTATGCCTTATTTATGGCAAGTTGAGAAAAAGGAGACAATAGCAACTTGATAGTTATATGTCAGGATTTGACTTTGCATATAAAAACATGACTCTTTAAATGAAATATCCTTTTCAACCTCTAGATTTTCTTCCTGTGATCTGCCTTCAATTTCTTTTTTTTTAATATCCAAAAGCAGCATTGCAGCTTCATAGTACTTACATCACATTACAGCTAACACTGATGAGCAGGTGTCTTATGAAACATTGTCAGATATCTTTGGAAGGCCATGTTCCTTTTATTTTTCTTAGACATTAAATATCGAATTCAAGCCAGAACCAGTTTGTTCCCATTCAGGTTTGTCTACAACTAAATGGTTAGCATCTTTGCTACAGGACAAAACATGTAAGAAACACCAATTGTTTTGTTATAGCATGTTCAAAAGTCAGTGGTCTTGCTTTCTAGTAATTCAGCAACCCTGGGCCTATGAAACTCTGCAGCTGCTTTTTGAAATGTTAGAGGTATGACCTGTGTGAGGATGTCATAATAGTGTCTTGAAGTGACAACAAGAACTGTAACCAATTGGATTTGGTATGGGGACAGCTTGGGCTCTGGTAGGTGTGTGAGGTAACTGGAGAGAGGGAATTGTGAACAACTTACGCACGAGGAATTCTAGAGCATGACTCATGTAAGACAACATCAGTATGAGTTGTGGATGGTTTATTTTTCCCTGGGATAATAAACAGAGGTAATGTAAAGTTTTAACCCTGCCAAATAAAAGGAATTTTTGTTGTTGTTATTATCTTTACCATTCTGAAATTACCATGATATAATGCATTGAACTAAAAATGAAGGTGCAAGCCAAAATATGTCATGTAATCTTCAGATATTATACTGTAATGTTTTTTCATAACGTAATAGAGCTGTTTTTAGCGGGAAATCAGTAGTAGCAGATACTATAGGAGCATACATTATAACTATTTGACATTTTCTTGGGATTATTTTCTGTGTGAATAGTAGTAAAAAGGAATGTCATCGAACCAGGTATGTTTAGAAATTACAGAAGGTTTTGCATGCAAAGATTACTTGATGTACGGTGGCAGTATTACAGCAATGATATTGTAATGCAATGTTACAGCCATGTTCATTGATGTAAATGCCTGCTATCTCTATGCTTTGGTCTTGATATGAGGGTGAAAGGGATGTTAATTAGTTTGGTTTTGTTTTTTACTTTTACAGGATCAAATGACAATATTTAGATTAGCTATTATTTTAAACTCAAGTGTTAACTCAAATACTCCTTTTAGTATGTACTATAATCACATGTATTTGGAATAGTTATGTCTAGAATAACCCAGAGAGCTATACATAACAATTATGTATATTTTCACTTGGTGACTATATTTTATCCTCCCAAATGATATCAGTTTGCCTGAATTGGAGGTGGAGGTTTTTGATGTGTGAGCTTCCACTGAATTTTATGTGTTTTTATTTCACTTAAGGAAAGGACAGTGTATACACAATCTGTCACAAGGGAAAAAACCTTTAGAAGAATCTTTGGCTCTTTTCCTGAACATAATTAAATGTCTCTTATCCTTTCCTTTGCCAGAAATTTAATGATTTATATTTAATAATTGAAATGTAATCATTTCCCCAATTTATTCCCACTTGATGAAAGAAGCAAGGTCTAATATAATAAACACTTGCTGACTCAAATTTTCCTCCTCTTTTTAAACTATTTTTTTAGGACTCAGCCCAAAACCATGTTTGCCCAAGTTGAATCTGATGATGAGGAAGCAAAGAATGAACCAGAATGGAAAAAACGTAAAATTTGAAGAATCTTGTTTGAGAACCGTTTGCATGAGGGAAAGGGATATGGAACAGTGTTTTGTTTTCTTTAATGCTTATGAAATAAAAAATGCATTTTTATGAACAGATTTTGTCCTTTCCATCATTGAGTCATCCAAAAGATTGATAGTTATTCTTCACTACAATTGTGCTTATATTTTCTTACCTACAACTGTTAAAGTGTGTTACAAGTAAGCAAAAAATAGAGAGTTAGCCTGTTACAAGTACTTTAGGTATTTGGAGACTCATTCAACAGTACTTGCCTTGTATAGATTCTCATAACTTCAGATGGAAAATGAACATTGAGATGTACATCTGTCTTGAGCAATTTTAGGAACATACCATGGAAATAGAGGTCAAAAAGTTTAATATTCCTGTATAATGTCACAACAATTGTTTATATGACTGTAAATAATTAGGCTGAGTTCAAACAAGAGCATTGTCATACTAGGAAAGAAGAATGTGTGTCTGATTGTCTTTCTACAGTAGAACACAGTGGCTAGTTAGGAGAGCTGGCTCTGAAGTCAGGCCAGTGTGGGTTCGAGTCCTGGCTCTGCTCTTCACTGTCTGGCTCACCTTTGGAGAATTATTAAACTATGTTGTAGCCTCGAGATAGCAGTACTAACCTTGTAGGCTTATCAGAAGGATTAAATAAGACTTTCCATGTACAGCATTTGGTGCACTACTTGGAACATAATAAATTCACACTAAATATTTGCTGTTTTAACATAGGGCTAATAATATGACTTTGCTGATTTTCATTAGTATTAAATTTTAAAGATATAGAAATGCTTGGTAAAAGTAATGACTATATAAATAGGTAACATTAAAAATCATGCTAAAAGGTCCTTTTGTGATTAGAAAACTAAAACATAAGTTGGCAGTTTGTCCAAAGTAATAATGGGCCAATGGAATACAATTTTGTGGACTAATCTCACATAGACACGGGGTCACTTTTGCTTGTTAAGTAGTCCCTTCTGGACCATTCAGGCTTTCAGTACTTGCCTTTCACCCTCCTGCTCTCATTTGTTCTAGTGAATTAAGTAGTTAACAGAAGTGAATGATGATCCAGAAAGCTCCTGCTTCTACAAGTTTCACTCATAGCCCCGCTCTACCAATCTTCCACTAACGCACATCTCTCTTCTCTATAGTTTCTGTGGTGGCAGTGACATTTTTCTACAAACATAACTATAAAGACTTATTTATATATAGTGTTTTTGTCTCCCACCCCCCTTAACCCCATCTTCATCCCATTCCCCTTTCCTTGTGACTTAACTGATAGTTAATGAGAGGAAGTACTGCGGGTCGCTGTAGTGCACACCCATAATCCTAGTGGCTCAGGAGGCTAAGGCAGGAGGATTGTGAGTTCAAAGCCAGCCTCAGCAACTTAGTGAGGCCTTGTCTCAAAATAAAACATAAAAAGGGCTGGGGAGGTGGCTCAGTGGTTAAGTGCCCTGGTACCAGAAAACAACAATAACAAAAGGGACTAACATCTGCTGAGGACCTGCTATATAATGAGTATTGTCCCAGGCTCTTGTACTAGCTGATTTAATCCTCCCAAAAATCTCAAGAGTAGGTACAATTGCTAAACCCACTTTATAGATAAGGCAAAAGAGGCTCCAGGTGTCAAACAGTCTAAAGTCACAGTCAAGGAAGGCCATATGAAAACACCCAAGATATCTAAACATCCCTAATTAACAAACTGCCTCAACTTTCCTATTCCTTTTGAAATGCACTTTATCCTAAATCAATTACACACCAATATTTTGTTCCAGCTGCTTAGGATTTATAAATGTATTATTGCCTCATGGATAAAATTTACTGAAAGCCTCTCACATTTTCCCCATCTTTAAAAAAATTTTTTTTAATTTTTAATTTTTTATTCTAATTTGTTATATATGACAGCGAAATACATTACAATTCATATTACACATATAGAATACAAATTTTCATATCTCTGGTTGTGTATAAAGTATATTCATACCATTTGTGTTTTTATACATGTACTTTGGATATTGATGCCCATCTCATTCCACCATCATTTCTATCCCCATGTTCCCTCCCTTTCCCTTCCACTCCTTTGCCCTCCCTTTCCCTTCCACTCCTTTGCCCTCCCTTTCCCTTCCACTCCTTTGCCCTCCCTTTCCCTTCCACTCCTTTGCCCTCCCTTCCCCTTCCACTCCTTTGCCCCATCTAGAGTTCATCTATTCCTCCCATGCTCCCTTTCCCTACCCAACCATGAATCAGCCTCCTTATATCAGAGAAAACATTTGGCATTTGTTCTTTTGGGGATTGGCTAATTTTACTTAGCATTGTCTTCTCCAACTGCATTCATTTACCTGCAAATGCCATGATTATATTTTCTTTTATTGCTGAGTAATATTCCTTTGTGTTTATATACCACATTTTTTTTACCCATTCATCTACGGAAGGGCATCTAGTTGGTTCCACAGTTTAGCTATTGTGAACTGTGCTGCTATAAACATTGATGCAGCTGTGTCCCTGTAGAATGCTAGAATGCTGTTTTTAAGTCCTTTGGGTATAGACTCAAAATGGAGTAGGGAGGAAGAGCATGAGAAGAAAATTACCTCTAGATAGGAAAGAGAGGTGGGAGGGAAAGGGAGGGAGAAGGGGAATTGCATGGAAGAGGGAAGGAGACTCCCTTCATTATACAGAATTTAGGTATGACGATGTGAGGGGAAAAAAAAAAGAAACAATTTTATGTGGTAGAGAAAAGACAAACATGTTTTTTATAATTTGTATGTATAATCATTTTATAGGGAAATTAATAATGGCACGCTCAGTATTGAACAACAATGTGAAAATGAGAGTAGAAATGGAAGAAGAAAATTGTAAAGGGAAAATGACCTTTATATGTTTTTTATTTATTTTAATAACATCAAGAAGCTAACCATTATCAGCTTTGTAAAACCATGGTCTGTTGGCAGCTAAAAATCTCAATAAATACACGGTATTTAAGTCCTATAAACCACTGATTAGAAGTTTCATCACATGAGCATTATTTAAAATGCAACTTACTGACATATTGTACTTTCATGGTTTACACAGAAATGTGTACAATAAGCTAAAGAATTTGACTAGGGGAAATAAGCTATAATTTCTAAATAGAGAAATACAAATCAATTTAACAGTGACACCTTTAGATAGTAAAGCAAATATCAAAATTACTATCTTATTAATAAGCTTATCTTATGACTCTTTTTGGAAAATATCTGAAATATTTCTTGAACATATTTTCCCACCATCACCAGCAAAGCTTCAAAATAAGTTAAAAATTTTTTTTTCAAAACTACAATTTTTTTATCATAAAGTAAGAGAGGATTCATGTTAAAAGAACTGAACCAGAAACCTTCTTGGCCTCACTAGGGACCAAGTTTTAAGTACTTGTAAATCAGTTTACAAGCAATACAATAATATCTGTGCATAATCAAAACTACTCTAAGACTTCATCTCACTCTAGTCAGAATGGCAGCTGTTATGAAGACAAACAACAATAAGTGTTGGTGAGGATGTGGGGGAAAAGGTACACTCATACACTGCTGGTGGGACTGCAAATTGGTGCAACCAATATGGAAAGCAGTATGAAGATTCCTTGGAAAACTGGGAATGGAACCATCATTTGACCCAGCTATCCCTCTCCTCAGTCTATCCCCATCTTAATATAAACATTGCACCATATGGAAGTATTCGTCTTGTACAGCCAAAAGTGGAGGAGGGTTTGGGGAAGGAATAAAAACTTGATCATAGTGGTCTTGGCAGAGTCTGCTATGATGTAAGGACAGAGATAGGCAAATTCAGCATGCGGATGATTTTCTCACCGTTGTCTACAAGTAGGTCATTTCATGTTTGAGGTGATCATTCTCACTCGAGAGTTTTGTAAAGGATTATTTTTGCCACAGAAAGTTGACAAAATGCATGTAAAGACTTAGTTTTTAATTTGGTGAGGGAGAACCTTAGAACCAGGACTGGACAAATAGGAGGTATTCATTTGGCCTGAAGTCCTGTCACCAGGGTGTACTTTACCAGTTGGTTATCCCTCATGAATTACTTGGGTGAGTCTAGAGATTATGACTAAAGAAAATAATTGTAATAATTTTTTCCTTCAGTTCCTTCAGAAGTTGCTGTCTTTTTTCCTGTTTTCCCTTCACAATTTTCCTGGCAATGGTTCCCTGAACTGCTATAGCTTCCATACTTGGTCTTATCCCTCTATCCTCAGGACAGACAGATGCCCAGTATTGTAGCTTCCTAAAGTATTTATGATCTTATGAGCTTAAGTCTTCCTCAAGACTTTTTTTATTGTAAGACACCTATGGCTGAATCACTGATGATAGTTTTGTTGTTTATAAGTGACTCTGAAGTGTGGGTGGTTGACGATAACTGGACTCTCTCCTCATATCTGCCTGACAGAGTTGTCATGACCAGATGTCTGGTGCTACTCCTCAGATCTCTGAAGTTCATCAGCCATTGCAAAGGATAAACATATGATGAAATTATATTTAGTACATTAATCAAGGTGTCTTGTTAAATGGTATGGCTGGTATCTTGGCTGTAGCATGAAAGATGAAGTCAGGAGTTTGGGGTTCATGTTCCTCCTTTGTTATGTAGTAATTTTGAGAATTTAGGGAAGTCACATAAACTAGGAACCTGTTTCTTCATTTGTAGAATATTTAGCCACCTAGCCCACATCCAGAAGAGGGTTATGGTTCAAATACTGGGGTTGGGGAGAACTTTGCAAACTATGAAATGGTAATAAAGTTGTTGCCTCTTATGGTTATTTATTATTAGTACTTCAGTGAATGTACATGAAAGACATATTCTGAGGCAGCAAGCCCAAGTCTGTATCAGCATATAATCAAGAATGATTGTGGTGGCTGAAAGGATGTTCTACTAACAGGGAGAATTTGACTCTGCATGTCTGAAAGGATGTCATCCAATGTGGAAGTTACCCAGATTGGGTGGTGCTCTGGTGTGGTTGGTATAGTTTCTCATGGGGCCAATAGGGACCCTGACCTAGCTCCTGTTGGCTTTGTTGTTGACCATGTTTGACATAATGAGCCTCATGGTGCTGGCTATGACAGTATTTGAAAACTTTCCAGATTTAGAATAATGGGAAAGTTGTCTTCTGTATTTCTCATAGGTTATTTTGATACTGTGTGGGGTTTTTTTGCCTTTGATTCTCCCCAGTATTAAAAATTATTGTGCTCATTTCATGGGGAGCTGTATGGTCTTTCCCTTTGACTCTACTGCCTCTTGTTTATGAGAAATATCAAGTCAACCATGACAAATGGCCAGCAGTAATCTTGCCTCCAAAATACAGAGACTATTTTTCTTCCCCTAGTTTTGTTTTAAAAAATAAGAAAGCTACTTTTCCTTTAGGGGAATAAATCTTATTATTCAGAGATTCATCATGTAGAGAAAGCTTTGGAAGCAGAAGACCTGGGTTCAAATCCTAGGTTGGGTAATTTATATTATCTCTTTGGAGCCTCGATTATGGTATGAGGATCACATTGTGAAAGCAATAAAACACTACATAAATGTTCTTATTACTATGACTCTTTTTCAGTGGAGTCCTGGCAGGAGTATGTAAGGTTCAGGATATTTTTTAGGAATGCTTTATCATGGCTTGTGTGTTTGGTCTGAAACAAGAAAGTTCTAAAGAACATGTAGATATAGTTCTTCATCTCAAAAGTTTTGAACACTATTTTTGAAATATAGTGCCTGCTTGCTCAGTACCCACCAGGAATCAGTCATGGCCTCCTCTGGAAGGTGGAGACCAGACTCTAAGCCTTTTTCCTTTGGGTCTTCCCCTGTGACTATATATTTCTTTCTATCCGGGTCTCAGACTGACCAAACCCAAAACACATGATGGCTCTGTCGCCTGACAATGTAGCCTGGAGGTGAGATCTGTGAATCTACTTCAGGGACAAATGTAAGGTCCTAATCTATCTGTGACTGGTATTCCTCACATCTTCCCAAATCTTGGTCATTATAAATAGTCAACAACAATCAACATGATTCTAGATTCTATTAATTTATGTGTAGTTAGCTTTCAATTTCCCCCCATTTACTCAGGATCACAGAAGTGTAAAAAAAAAAAAGACCAACCAGCACAAAAAGCAAAAGTTATTGCTTTCATCTCTGGAGATGCCTGGCAAGCAACGCCTCGCCTTTGCCTCTATGTGCGTTGGGAATTGTATCATGACCTGTGCTGTGGTAAAGCAGACACTGTCAAACAGTCTGTATTTACCCATAAAAACAGTGTTGTTTATTGGGAAGTGGAAGAGGTCAAGGACTGAGCATCCCATAAGTCATAGTCATAACCAACCATGTATCATGAAATCCAGAGAAGGCAGAAAAAGGCTTCTAAAAGAATGTGAACAAAGAACAAAACTGTGATAGAGAATGTTAGACCCACCAAGACTATCAGACTTCTCCACTCTGAGCCCCATATTTTACCTCTGAGGAAAGTGGTGCTCTCAGGTTCAACCACTGATACTAGGATGCATTGTTAGCCAATGATAGAGCTGGGATCATAACCAAGTTCCTTTCCCAGTGTTCCATTATGTCTGCTACACTGGAGTGTCATTGTCCTGCAATAGTTCATTGGAATAAGACAGACTTGGGTGTTAGGGTCTGTAAACAAGTCAAGATGGCACCTGGCATTTTGCCAGAGGGAGTGGTTTGTGAAGTAACGCCAGCGAGCCATTAAGTGTGGAGATTCCTTATTGGTTGACTGCTGTATCTAGTTTATGTTAATTAAGATAAGCTGTGTGGAATGTATATATATACCCCTCCTGTCCTACAATAAACGGCTCCCACTCCTGCTGTATCAATGTACACAAGTTGTTCGTCACCCCCCCCACCCCCCCCACCCCCCCCACCCCCCGATTATTTTGCTGCAGCCGGACTGCAGCACTTGGGGTGGGATTCCAGCTCTGCCATATTTTGTGTGGCCTTGACAAGTTAATTCACTTATGTCCCCGCTATCCACTGAACTGTATCTCCTCTAAATTTATATGTTGAATCTCTGACTCTATTATCTCAGAATGTTACTGTACTTGGAGACAGGGCCTTGCTATGATTTGCATCTTGAATGTCCTTCAATGTCCCATGTGTTAAAGGCTTGGTTCTCTTGGTAATACCATTGGGATGGTGGTAGAACCTTTAAGAGGTGTGCTGAGAGCCATAGCCAAGTAGGAATGACGCATGGCATTTTTGTTTGAAAGGTGACCCCAGCAAGCCATTGAGGTGATAATGATTATGTTAAGATGTGCATTCAATTGGAGATTAGACCCCTGCTGTCTGCCTAGGCCTGCTACTTTGGAGCTCTCTCGGGACTCCAGGAGAGTTCCCAATGGTTGGGGAAGTGCGGTATGAGGGAATTCCAGAGGAGGGATTTCCTGTTGGAGTAGTGTGTCCAGAGAGAACACCACGTGCGTGGTTCGTGAGAGAATTCCCGGGGAGTGTGGGTGGAGTGTGCTGGTGGAGTTCAGAAATAAAGTTTGTTCCTGCTTCAGTGGCTCGTGATTTGTGCTGAGCCAGACTGCAGCAGAGGTGGGGCCTGGTGAGAGGATTTTAGATAATTAAGGACATGCTTTTGAAAAGGATTGTGGGATCCCAGCCCCTCACTCACTCCTTTTTTGTATCCTGGCCATGAGGTAAGCATTTTTGTTTCACCACATTGCTCCTACCACAGTGAATCATCCGGGACAAGCCCAGAACAATGGGCCAACTGATCATGGACTGAAGCCTCCAAAACTAGTAGCCAAAATAAACCTTTTCAGGTGTTTCATATAGTGATAGAAGTCTGAATATTACAGGCCTTTAAGGTAGTGTTTAAAGTAAAATGACACCATTAAGATGGATCCCAGGCTATTTGGACTGGAGTCCTTATAAGAAGAGGGAATTTGAATACAAGAGAAAACACCAGGCATAGGTATGCACATAGAGAAAAGGCCAACTGCAAGCCAAGGAAAGAGGTTTCGGGAAAAAAATCAAACCTGCCAACACCTTCATCTTGGACTTGTATCTTCCAGAACTGTGAGAAAATAAATTTCTGTTGCTTAAACCACCCAATCTGTGGTATTCTGCTAAGGCGGCCCTAGCAGATGAATATAACCCTCATCTATAAAACCAAGATAGGAATGCTTAATCCATAGAGTTGTCAAAATCAAATGGGATAATGACTCTAAGAAAAAGATCCAATCAGAGGCCAAGACACAGCACATGCTAAGTAGCAGGTATTATGGTTATAAAAGGGTCCAGTAAAGTACATATAAATCACTCTACTGTGACATAGATTGGGTCTAAAATGAATTTGCCTGTGATTCTGGACTAAGCTCCTAGGCTTCTCTCAGTTTGGTTTACCCTCTATCAATTTTTTTTTTTTTTGAGAAGCTTTTGGAGCTAGATATGGATTCTCTCTCTGATTGTCATTTGTCTTTCAAATACAGACCAGAGAAAATGAAACCTGTCTCTTTATTTTATCCTGATAACTGTCTCTGCCATAATTAGTCATATTGGAGTCTTTTCACGAAGCTGAGACATCTGCTTAAAATTCAGATTGTTCTTTTAAAAATAGACATTAGGGAATGCAAATTATTGAGAGGCCTCACTGAAGACTTCAGATTCTTGAGGATTCTGAGCATGGGTCACTCTCAGATCTATTCCTTTTGTCGGCTTTTTAAAAAAATCACCCACATTTTCGGGGCTGCTGTGGAAGCTGTGAAAGCAAAATGAAACATCCCGGGGACACCTGAAATGCAAGTGCACAGGGGGCATGCCAGCTGGTTGCGTTGGTCACAGTGGACCAAATCTCACATGTTCCATCAGTGACACCGACGTTACCTCCTCCCACTGCACTGGCCCCTGCGCTTCCTCCAGTATCACTTAGCATTGGCTGAAGGCACCAACTGAGTGGGGAGGTGGGGCTGCTGAATTAAAGTATGCCAAATGATCTGAGCAGTACAAGGCCAAGCTCTAAAACACCAAAAGTCCTGGTGTAGGATGAGAAGCAGCAGCTGGCTCCCCTTCAGTTCTATTCCATGGGTGTGCTGGCAAGACCCAGGGTATGAGCCATGGCAGGTGGAATAACTTGCCCATTCTGAATTTCACCCAAATCCCTGAGAGTAGAATTCACACAAGGGCATCTGAGTGTGGGCTGAGGTTTCTCTTCTGCACCACTCAGCTTTCTGCAAATCCTGTCTCTTGATCCTGACCACTTCCCTCAGAAGCAGGGCAGCAAAAGTTTCTGTTTTGCTTCTAAAGAAACCAAGGCACAGGGACTTAAACTAGACTTAAAGTAGCAGGTGTGGATAAGCTGACCCTGAGATCAAGAGTTTCTGTACCGCCAAGGTGGCATTTTATAGGCAGTGTTCATAATATCTCAAATATAGAGAAAGTGATCTGGTTGTAGAAGAATGTAGACCAGAGACCCTGCAAAAGTCAAAGCCGTGACTGGAGTATAAGTCATGCACATGAGCAGCATCTGTCTGGGTGGCACATAATTGTGGTCATGGCTGCATTACTAACTTCTCATTCAGCCATTTGTTGAAGCAGTCATTCTTTGCGAAATGGGAGTCGAACCGTTCCCCCTTCTGATATCCAAAATGCCACCAGTGATGTCCTTCTTCATATGGTCCATTTTAATGGCTTGTGGTGTCTTACAAGTTACTGAAAGAATGTTGCCTGGAGGGAAGCTTTCTGGATAAAGGCACGCAATGGATTCAGTCTTCCAGTGGAGGGTCTCAACATAAAAGGCTGATCCAATACAAGGGAAAATCTCATTCTAAAACATTGGCCTGCATCAGTCATCTGGGGATAATGATTAGAAATACCAGATTCTAGGCCCCATCCCCAACCATTTATCTTCAAAAAGTTCCTGGGGCAGTGCCCAAGAATCTATACTTACAACAAGGGTTCCCAGTTAACTCTGAAACAGAAGGTCATGGACACTGCTCCATGAAACACTGCCCAATACAATACCACATATTCATGTTCCTTCTGATTTTGAAAACCTCTGACACTCTGTGCCTGAGCTTGTGGGCAATGTGGCTGAATTGGGAGAAGAGCTGCCTGATCTGAGAAGACCAAGGAGTGCTTACTCTAGCCCCCCAACCCTGAAACCTCTTGATCCTCTTGTTTTTTTCTGCCATAAAATGGACCACCCCACACTTTGAGTTTTTAAGAAGAAGAACACTGTGTGATAACAGAAGTAATATTGGTAAAAGCTATACTACCTTAAACTCAGGTACCATTTGTCTATAGCTTTCACTTTATCTTTTGATGTTCACTATAATATCACTAGAATTTCACAATAAATTATTTCACTCATGAAGAAAAAGCTGGAGGCACAGAGAAGTATTCTGGAGCCAACATCATCCCATTGAGTGAAAAATTGAACTTAAGGCTGGGGATTTGCTTTTCAAACTGGCCACTGGAGAATCTATTGCTTGAGGGCCTTACCAAGGGTTGTGGTGTTTGGCTGTAAGGAGTCTTCAGAATCTGGTCCTGATAGCTTTCATTTCTTTGCATTCTTGTCTGCCTAAGCAATCACAGAACTAGACCTGGGATGGGACACTATTCAATCACCAGGATGGAAGTATTCTGTTAGGCCCCCTACCTTTCTGTATAAAAGTCTTGGGGTATCAGTGGTTATTGGTACTGATTATGGGGTATAGGAGTTGCCACTATTAACTCGCTGCCCCAAGTGTTTCCAAAGACATTTGACCAAATTCTCCTTCCTGAAATTGAATTATCTATAACTGAATAGTTATAGCTCTCTTAATGAAGGTGTCTCATGTTTGGCATAGATTATGGTAGGAGTCAGTCTAGGCTTAGCCAAAATTTTGCTGTGATCTTGGGAAATTTACCAGTTTCTTGGATTCTCAAGTTTGCTCATTTATAATATGATATTTCTTACTCTATGTTTTATGGGTCTAATATTCTTCAACCCAACTCTCACCAAGCCACTGGGAAAGCTAAGGATATATGAGTGAGTACCTTCCTTAAAAGCCAGACAGGGAATAAGAAGACACCTCTTGGTGAATTTCCAGAGGTAGAAAAAGCAAAGGCCTCATAACTTAGGGAAGACATGAGAATAGAGATATGTTTACATTTTCTTGCTTAGTAGGCTTAAATAGATGCCTATTGCCTCAACCTTTTGCTTTTGTGTTGCTACTTGAGGGAATCCCACAACACCTCGCAGTTAGATCAGGGCATTACAAGGGGGAAACTAATGAGGTGGCATTGGATATTTCTATACCTGGAAATGCATTAGAACATAGTGAGCATCTCTAATTACAGGTAGGCTTGGGGTTCTCCATCTGATCTTACAACCAGGTGTGGGGATGTTTCTAAGGACCAATGGATCACAAAGAGACTAGACCTTAGCAGACACCTATTCCAACCCCAAATCTAAGTATGTTGGAAGTACATTTACTGAGATCCGAACTTGGAGTAAGTCAGTGGCAGAGATTATGCTTTAATGAAATTCTCAGAGACTCAGTAATAACAGGCACTCGGTAAATACATTTGGAATGAGTGAACATGTCTGCAAAATGGAATGATAAAAACTAGAGAGAAACAAAATATGCCTGAGCACTGCTTCTCAAGATTGGAATGTGGAACACCAGGACCAAGGATGTGGGCTTGAGGTGACTTAGACAAGGGCAGGGACTATGGGGGTGGAGAGAAATGTAGGCTTTCAGAATAACTTGGTAGGTTCATGTTTCTGGTGTGACCATGGGTCCAGGTGGTGCTGACCTTCTTGATCACTGATATTGCACTGTTTACCAGAGATCATAAAACGTTCACCTGCAGACTTGTTTGGTCAAACTCACATGGTATTAATTTTTTTAATGTGAATTACTTGTCAAAATGAAATACAAATTTTGAGCTTCTCATGAAAAAAATCAGAAGGTCTAGCAACAATTGACTGGAGCTGAGTCATGGCTGCCCCCTTAGTGGGCCATCCATCTGTCAGCCAGCTTGTTCCCCTCATTTCAGTTCTTGCTTGGGTAGGGCCAATATTTAATGAATGTGTAATTGGCAAAAATATTTCCGTTCTGATTGGTAAATAACTTCCGGAGCTCCCTTAGTGTCTCTCAGGCTCTGGGCCATTCCCCAGGGCCATCTCCCTAACCCACTTCCCTAGAATCTGGCCATAATGAGGATCCATTTGGAAACACAGGGCCTCTGGCTCCCTGCTCCAGTACCAAGTCCAACATCCAGTTTCTGATTAGTCCTCACCCTGGGCCATAATGGTTGTTAAATACTTTGTACATCACCTTAGGGGATGAAATCTGCAGAAAGTGCAGCAGAGGCCTCCTAGGCAGGGGATATGTTCAATCCCAGATGGCTTTGGGGTTTGATTTGACTTTTTGCCCCCAAACATTTATAATTAAAGACTGTTATTTTCAGAAGTGTTTACTTTTCCATAGCATGGTGCTGAATGTGGTCAATCTGGGGAGGATTATGTAAAATTTTATAACCTAAGGGAGACAGGAATTTTTTATTTTTTGCAGCTCCAACACATGAACATGATGTGATTTTGTTTAAATCTCTGAAATGTCTTTTCAGAGACATACTTAAATTCTTTGTAGTCAGCATCAGGTAACAGTACAGCTAAATAATAATAGGAGTAATTAATAATGATTCTAATAAAATCTATTTGTCCTTTTGAAAACGTGTCCAGAAAGACACTTGTTCTGTTCGAATCAGAAACCAGCGGGCGCTGGGTTGGCTGGCCGGCTGGACACTGGGAGAGCTGAGCGGAGGCCAGCGAGTCTGAGCACATCCTCAGGCTGAGATATTGGATTACACAAGGAAGGGAAGCTGATTGCCAGTCCTCCCATCTGGAGAAGAATTTCTGGGTGGCAGGAGCTAAGGATAGGGTGGAGGAAAGTGATACACTGAGGAGAGCCGGGTGAGGTGAGGAGAAGAGGCTGCCTGGCCCTTTTCCGTCCGCTGAGGGGAGGCCAGCTTTGCCTCGCCTGTGTTTATCTGAAGTGGAACTAAATGTAACTAAATCACTGTGGGGTTTGCTTGGGGCTCCTTGCCCTGCTCTACAGCAGCACTCTCCTCCTGCTCAGCTGGGCAAACCCATTTCTCACTGCTTACCTCTGGGTCTTCCCCAAGGGTGGAATTGAGGGGAAGGCAGGCTCTTCTTGAACAAACTCCCCCCACCAGAGGCAAAGGCAGAGCCCTTCTTTCTTTTCTCCCACAGTTGCATGGTTGGAACTTTCTGCCTGTATAGCTCTTATTACTAGGATCCTAATTGGCCTTGCAGTCCTCATTCCCTTCTCGAATGCAAACCAGGTGATGGCAATGACCATGTGTTCCTTTTTTTTTTTTTTTTTTTTTTTTTTTTTGGTAGAGCAACATCTGGCACAAATATCTGCTTAATAAATACTCATCAACTGAAGGAAGGCAAAATCCAGGACAGGTCAGAAACAGCTTTGATAATAGTGCTTGCATTTCCCACAATTGCATTGCTTTCCAAAGCATAGCAAGACCTTGGAGTGCTTGAGAAACCACAAGCAAAGATGGTATCATACAGGGAGAGCAGGTGATGCCCATAGAACCAATACAACTCTAGTCATTGAATTGTTTCAGAGGTCGGGGATTGACTGTGGCTCTGCTTTAAATAATAGCTCAAATGTGTGTGTGTGATCCTCCAACATCAGTCTCAGTGATTCTGAATAAACCAGAATTCACTACTCGTATTATCATATATACATTTTAATTCCAGTTTGAATTTTTCCTGTTCTCTGTCTCATAGGCCCTGTATTGCACTCTTGCCAGGAGCCAAGCCCTTTGCAAGACACGCTCATGTGGTAGCTGCCATGGCAGCCCCTGCGAGGCAGATGGTTCTCCTGGTGCCTGGGAGGAACTGGAGACTCAAACTGGTTACAAGGCAGCACAGTGAACTGAAAAATCCAGGCCCTATGTGCAGAGAGTCTTGGTTTCCAATTTTTGCTTCTTCTAATTAAGGGACTTTGGGTTACTTAACTATAATCATTGAAACCAGAATATTTGGAAAGAAGTCATTGTTCATCTTCGTCAATCACGTTGGATCAGCGCTGTCAGAGCAGTGGTGGTATGTGGATGTCTTGTTGTATGTCAGATATGCACATATTTACATGAACTTTGTGACCTCTTTGTTCCCTTTCTTTGCGACCTGGGGAGAGAAAGCTTGAAGGTCAGGCATACTCTTAATTGTGCTAGTTCCAGAGTTTGGAAGGGCCTGTTCAATGAATAAGCTGGACAGGCCTTTCTTTTAGACATGAAAGATTTATGACCTGTTCAGCCTAAAGCCCCACCACAAAAACCTCATTGAGCTTGTTACTCGTTATCTTTCAAATATCAACTCAGATTAAAAAGGACTGTCTGGCCTGCTGACAATTATTCACTGGCATCTGTACACTGTGTTATTGTACGGCACTTCCTCAGGAGCTATAATTAGGTGGTTGTGTAAGGAGTCCACAGTGCACGTTTGAATAGCAACTCTATTTGGCTCATGATGTCACTTGCTCACTCTGGTCCCCTCTCATCATATGGCCTTTGCTGTGGTGTGGCCGGAATTCAATACACATGAAGTCAGACCAGGAGTATTCTGTGAAGTAATGATGGCACTTAAGATGAATCACTTGGTACATACCTGAAATAAGTATGGCCCAAGTGACAGGAATTCTGGGAATCCTACTTTTTAGCCATTCAATCACTCAGTCTTTCAGAGACTCTCTTTATCTGGAAGTTGGGTTTCATGGTACCAGCAACTCCAAATGTCTAAGTCTGTTTTGTGTTGCCATGACAAAAATACCACAGACTGGTTAATTTGTAAAGAAAAGAGATTCATTTCATACAGTTCTGGAGGCTGGGAAGTCCAATATCAAGGTGCATGCATCTGTGAGGGCCTTCTTGCTATGTCATTCCATGGAGGGTGAGGGAGGGAGAGAGAGAGAGAGAGGCAGGGTCCCAAACTTATACTTTTATCAGGAACCCACTCCATCGTAACTAGCCCACTCCTGTGATAAGTGCTTTCATCCATGAGGCCGAGTCCTCATGACCTAAACCCCTCTTAAAGGTCTCACCTCTCAACACTGATGAGTTGGGGATGAAGTTTCCAACATATGAACTCTGGGGAAAATGTCTAATCCAATGGCGATTGTAATGTATAGTGTATGAATTACCCGCCTCTTCCTTCCCTCCCACACTCCATTAACCCCACATCCGGTGCATTTCTCCACTGAAGTGACTCTCTTCCTATTTCTTGTCTCCATGGCCACCACTTTGGCTGTAGCCTTAGACCGCTGTCTCAGCCCCTTGCCCAGTTTCACGTTACCGGACCACCTTCTAATAAACTGATGGCTTTCTTTGATGATCACTTGGAGCATATTCTGTAACTGAGAACCTTACAGTACCGTCTCGGTGCTTTCACAGATCAAATTCTATAAGATCTGCCCCCATCTTCTCTCCAACCTCTCCTACTCTTCTCCTCACTACAACAATCCAGCCAAAGCAGCTTCTCTTCAGCAACTCAAATGTGTCAAGAGCTCTCCTCCTTAAAGATCTTTGCACTGAACTTTGCTCTTTCTAGGACATTCTCCATACCTCTGGCTCCCTACCATGCCTGCTGATCCAGGTCATTCTTCAAGAATTAGTTTGAAATGTCACTTCCTTGGAAAATCCTCCTGAGACCCCCCACACTCATTTCTTAATCTTCTGGCAAACAGTTCAACTCCTTCAGAGAACATTCCACAATTCCAGTGAGGTAATTACCTGGGAAAATACCTGTTTAAAATCTGTCTCCCTCTAGATTGCCTCTTGATCTTCTAGTGTGACAAGAGGCACCCAACATCAGATATGAACACTGTGGAGAATATAGTTATGGTTCATCTCTGAACTGAATTCTACTGTTGCTTTTTTGTTGTTGTTAAAACATTTTTTTAGTTGTAGACAGACACAATATCTTCATTTTATTTATTTTTTTATGTGGTGCTGAGAATTGAACCCAGTGTCTCATGCATGAGAGGCAAGTGCTCAACCCCAGCCCCTCTACCTTTGCTTTTTTGCACTAGAACATCCTTGAGCATCTTTACTACTGGTCTCCAGCCTCTGTTCCTGGAGAAGAGCCATGGCTCCATGTGAGGGTTTCTTAGCCACCAAGGCCTGGTTTGAAAGCCTGATGGGAGTGAGGAAAAATCATCAGGGGCTGGGGATGTGGCTCAAGCTGTAGTGCGCTCGCCTGGCATTCGTGTGGCCCGGGTTCGATCCTCAGCACCACATACAAACAAAGATGTTGTGTCCGCCAAAAACTGAAAAATAAATATTAAAAAAACTCTCTCTCTCTCTTTAAAAAAAAAAATCTTCTCATGAAACTGCCTCAAGTTAGAGGACTTGACGGGTGAGAGTGCAGAGGCTCTGGAATCAGAATCAGCCAGTGTAAACCCTGGCTCTGCTACCTACAGCCGGTGACCCAGTCAGGTTGTAGAACGTCTCTGAGCCTCAGGGGCTCCTTTACAAAATGTGGGTATGAATTGCCTTCCCCTAGGTTTGTTCAGGGTTAGACAAGATACTGTTTATGACTCCAGAAACACTTTTTATTTTGTTCTTAACTGACACACAATCATTGTACACATTTATGGGGCACTGTGTGCTGTTTCAATACCTGTACTGTTGTTCCTTGGTATCCTTGAGGGATCCGTTGCAGGACTCCCCTGTGGCTACCCAAATCTGCAGATGCTCAATACATAAAATGATATTATGTTTGCATATGATCTATATTCTCCTTCCTGTGTACTTCAGATCATTTCTAGATTACTTATAATATGCCATACCATGTAAGTCCTACATACATTGTTGCTATACAGTAGTGTTTAGGGGGTAATGATTAGAAAAAAAGAGTCTGTACATTGTACATATTTGGTCCAAATGCCACCATTGTCCATGTGAGCATATAATGGTGAATTGTCAGAACTAAGAATGAGCCAAGGGGCCAATAAACCCTATAGTCATGTCTTGCAGATTGGGGGTCTGAGGCCAAGAGATTTTGAACATTATCAAGGTGAACAATGCTTAAACAGTATAGGAGAGAGACTGCAGAGTGGTGAAAGTGGGAGGCCACAGAGAGGGTGCCTTCATGTCACCTCACTTGTGGAAATTCAACCTAGGGCTTGGCATGTGACAACTTTCTGGAATTATGTCTAAATGTTTTCTATCCAAGGTTGATGGAGGCTTTGGATGCAGAACCTGATAATATGTAGCGCTGACTATGTACATCGTGCAGAAACTAAATCAGGGTAGTTAGTACGTCACCTCATACATGTATCATTTCTTTGTGGTGAGAATATTCAAAATCCTCTCTCCTTCTGATTTCTCCTAACAACCAAAGGTAGCCTGGAGCAACTAGTTAAGAAGATAAATGTCTGAACAGACCACCTGTTGGAGATGTTAGAAGGAGTTGTTAGAAGGGCAAAGTGGATCCAGGGATGTGGTTAGAAGAGGGCAGGGTTGCAGATTGATATGGATTGTCCTTTAGCTGCAGGTACTGGTGTTCACCCCTAACCACATGCCTGCACTTCCATGTGCCATACCTCATGTGTGTGTGTGTGTGTGTGTGTGTGTGTGTGTGCGCGCGCGCGCATGCATGGGTGCTTGCTCATGAAGTGTGTGGGAGCACGGGCCAGGCAATATCCATAGCTCCCCAGACCCTCAATAGCATCGTGCATTCTACACAGATTGCATTGCCCCCTCTCTGCGTTTGGATGGGGAAGTTTAAAAAGAATAAATGTGAAAAAATGTTTATAAGTTAATTTGATTGCCAATCTGAAAAGGGCTTCATTCTTTAAGACATTTGAGAACTTTTGCTCTAAGCTGTGGCTCTATAAGATATACCCAGAAAAGGTGCTTTAGCAAGTGACTCAACTGAGATGTGAATGAAGCTTTGTTTTTTTTTTCTCAGCCTACAGGGTGAAGTCTAAAAAACTAAATGTTAAACTAGGGAATATTAATTTAGAACAGGTTTTTATTATCCACATTGAAATTATAATTTCATGGCAGATTCAGGAGAAGGAAAGAACATTGAAGAAAGAGGTGCCAAGTGATCAAATCAGAGAAAAACAGTTAAAAAAAATAAAAAATAAAAAGAAGAGCAGCAGCTGGGTTCCCAGGGTGTACACCTGCAATCCCAGCAACTCAGGAGGCTGAGACAGAAGGATCACAAGTTCAAGGACAGGCTTAAAAACTTAGCAAAATTAAAAAATAAAATAAAATAAAAACATCTGGGGATGTAGATCAGTGTGCAAGGTCATGGATTCAACCCCCCAGTACTGCAGGAATAAATAGATAAATAGATAGATAGATATATAGATAAGCAAGCAAGCCTAGGTCATTCCTGGAGAGATATAAGCAGGAGCTGGCACCCCAGCAGCCTGCAGGTAGGCAGAAATCAAGCCTTGGGGGAAGGAGCCAATAGTCATGAACCCTATAGTCATGTTTTACAGATTGGGGGTCCAGGTTCAAGGATTGCACTTCAGCTTGCAAGCTCTGTCGTTGCATTCTCTCTGTAGATCAAGGGCAAGTCTAGAGGCAGACCCATTCTCCCCCAAGCTCCCAAGACTGAGATGAAAGCAGAAGCTGAATTAGTTAATTTCCACCAAGAAATCACCATGGCAAGGTTTGGAATCTCACATTGGCATAGCAAGCTCCTTCCCACTGTGCATCAGGCAGTCACAGACAGTTGAGCAGTCAGAGGAATCAAATGTCTAATGGGGTGGTGAGAGAGCATCTGTGTCAGCCTTGCCACCGGGCCTGAAGTCTGATGTCCTCAAGCCATGGGCCCTGTATCCTGGGAGGTCACTGCTCACTCAGGCATCCCTGAGCGCTCACTCTCTGCTCCCATGGCCAACCAACCCCATTTAGGGCACATCCATTTCTCTAAGGAGAATATAAATCTTTCCTTCATAAAGTGGTACACTCATAAATTCCCCAAGGATTGAACATGGTGAATTCAAGTTAATAAGCAAGATATTCAGGAAGGACAAGAAATTAAGGAATTTACATATTCCTTGAAATATCTTCTAGATGTAAAGGAAAAGAAAACTATCTTGGGTTGTTTCCTGCTGCTAAAACAAAATACCCAGATTGAGTTCATTTAGAAAGCATGGTGATTTATTTAGCTCACAGACCTGGAGACTAGAAAGTCCAAGAGCATGGCACTGGCATCTGGTGAGGGCCTGCTTTCTGCAGCATAACATGGTGGAGGACATCATACAGTGAAACAGAGCAAGCATGCTAGCTCAGAGCTCTCTTCCTCTTCTTATAAAACCACTGATGCCATCATGGAAGCCCCATATTTATGACTTTTTCTAATCTTAATTACTCCCTAAAGGCCAAATTTGCAAATACCATTAACATGAATTTGGGGCTTAAGTTTCCAACACATGAACTTTTGGACCCATTCAAACCATAGCAAAGCAAGTGATGATGTCGCTGCACATGAGGCTGAGTTGGGAAAGAACGTGGCATATCACTTGAACATTGAATTCTGAATAGCCTTGGTTAAATTGTTGAGCAAGAGGAACAAGGCAGTGAGTATCTTACTAGGTTGGTGAAGGAAAGGCACAATGGCAGGCCAAGAAGAGGAAATGCTGGTGTCCAGAGCTCTGTCTTCAGACCCTGCTCTCTTGATGCCCTCAGGCCTGGGATCCTATCCTTTCTCGTATTGGAGATCACTCAGGTGCTTCCAATCCTCCTCATCTCCTGGGCTTGGGACTCAATTATCTTCTGTCCAACTATCTTGTTCTCCTGTCTCTTAAAAGCATCACATTTGGCAGGAAGAGTGTACCACCAAGCAGTGTGATCACCAGTGACTGGCCCCTCCATTGATTCCATTGTCCAAACATAACTCTATCTTCTCCTTTTGCCCTCAAGTCTAACCTGTTTCTGAATCTAGTGAATCGTTTTTTCTTTACCTTCATTTCTCCTGCACTTCCTGCCTCATCTGTTTTTGTCTTCGTTCTACTATGATCTTCTTCTTTCTCCTGGGCTATTGTATTTGCCTCCTAACTTGTGTCCTTGCTTCTCCTGTAATTCCTCCAAGCTATACTCCACACTGCTGCTGCACAAATGTAATCATGATCCTACCCCCTGTAGGTTTCATCTTACCAACAAGGTGAAGTCCAAAGTCTTCACTGAGGCAGGAAGAGCTCTCCTTGTTCTGGACCCTGTCTCACTTTCTCTTTTACTTCACTTTTCTAATATCTTCACTCAACACCTGTTAGTTTGTGCCAGGTGCTGTGTTAGGTGCTGGGGATGCAGTGGTAAATAGAAGCATCACTTTGAAGCTGACCATCCATCTACACTAAAGCATGGGTCATTCCCTGGATATGTCCTAAGCAGGTGCCTTTGCTCATGTAGTCCTATCTGCTGCTCCCCTGAGACGATGAGCATCTCCACATCTACTGGAAGATATCCACGTGTCTCTCCAGGCTTCATTGAGGTTCTCCTCCTTTACAGAGCTGTCCTAGATATCTCCTTCCTTTGAGTCCCCTATGTCACTTGCACATGGGCCTTTATTCATGTGAAAGGTGAATTCCATGTCCTATCTCTATGATCTTGGGTACGTTACATGTACAATGTCCTCCTCTATGAAATGAGGACAATGACAATGATTTCATAATGTTATTTGGAAACACAGTGCCGGGTCTGTTTTAAACACTGTGATTGTTAGATTTTCATTGCTTTGACCAAAATACCAACTTAGAGGAAGAAGAGTTCATTTTGAACTCATAGTTTTCAGTTCTGTTTATGGTGGCCATCTTCAGTGCTCTGAGCCTGAGGTGAGGCAGAGCATCATGGCAGCAAGGCAAGATGGGGAGTGCTGCTTCATTCATGGCAGCCACGAAGAAGAGAGAGAGCGGGAGGGCCAGAGACAACATAGATAATCCCCAAGGGCACGCCCCAGTGACTCACTTTGTCTAACCATACCCCACCTGCCTACAGACACCACCCAGAAGTTCATTCAAATTCTGAATCCACCAAATGGATTAATCCACCAATTAGGTTCTAGACTCAATAATCAAATCATTTTGTCCTTGAACATTCCTGCATTAACACAGGGGGCACCTCATATTCAAAACATGACAAGTACCCAGTAAATAATAGCTGCCATAATCATAATGATTATGATGGCAATAAGGAAGAATAAAATGGCTTCACAGCTGCTGTGAAAAATAGTTTGGTGGTTTGGAAAAAAAGTTAAACAGATACCACATATCCCAGCAATCCACTCCAAGGCATTTATACCCAAGAAAAATAAAAACGTATCCATATAGAAGCCTAAACATAGATGTTCACAGCAGTATCATTCATAGCAACTGAAAAGTGGAATCAACCCAAATGTCTATCAATGAACAAAGGGATAAATACATGACAGTGTATCCATAGAAAGGACTATTACACCAAAATGAAGTCCTGCCACATGCTAAGACATGGGCGAGCCTCAAAAACATTGTGCTGAGCAAAAGAAACCAGACACACAAGGCCACTTGTATTATTCTTTTATATGAAATATAAAAGGTGGTTACATAAGTAAATGCCATTGAGTTGAAAGCTTTAAAATTTTCATGGTACGATTAAAAAGAAAAGACAGGTTAAAAAAGATGAGAATTTGAGGGAGGTGCAACAAAGCTCAACTTTTGTCTGCTGATGGTTGGTTGAACTCCATTAATATTACATTTTTCTGAAATAAGGATGTTGAATTGACCAGAAAGTATGATGACTCATTCATTTATCCCACAAATGTGCATGCAATGACTGCTATGGGCACTGGTGATACAAATTTTCTGCTCAGGTAGTTCTCCAACGTCTACTCCCAAAGATTCTAGCTAGAGATGTCAAAGCCAAGTCCACAGAGCATTCTCTCCTTTGGGCTCCTATAGCCTTTGGTTCCAGCTTCAGTTTAATCTTGTATTGTGAATAATACCTGTGTGTCCTCTTTCCCAATAGAATGGCAGCATCTTAAAGACAGAGATTGTCTTGGTCATCACACGGTACAGGCAGAAAGAATTCATTCACTCTGTTTGTTTGTAAAGATGGAATCTGATCTGGCTTAAAAAAAAGAGACCTGTGTGCCAGATACCAAAGGAATTGAAAATACCCTCCCAAGGGATTATTGGAAATGGTACTCCTGACCTGACAGGTGGGGACAGGAAGTGGAACTACCACTATGTGTTAGAATGACTATGTCACTAGGAGAAGTCAAAGTTCATCCCTTCTTTTCCCCTTCCAGCGACTACATTTTTGTATACATTTGGTGTAAGGTTTTTTTGTTTGTTTGTTTTGTTTTGTATTTTGGTGTGAGGCTTCAAAGATACTTTTGTGGATAATGGGGATGTTTGAGTTGGAAGTGAAGGAGACCTGATATATAATATCAAAAGAAAAGAACTAGGAAGAGTTCAGCACACCAGATCTCACAATGCAAACAGGCCAGAACAAGGGCATTTGGACATAGAGCTGTGATCAGACAGCCTTCAATTTGTTGGTCCTCTGATGCTTCTAAAAGGACCTGAGCTATCTACCATGTTTCAGAGAACTGTGCTTAGTGGGCAGGTTCAAGTAGTATTAGATATGTGACAACCTCACTTTGGGATTTTTCTGTTCCCAGAGGGCAGGCACCATCTTCTCTTCCAACTGGTTTGACTTGCCCGGTAGGCTTGGTACCAAGTCATCAGTTTCCAGTGTTAACTCCACACATGGTGACCTAACCTCACCATGGAAGGAGTTCAGCTCTAGCATGACCATGTTCATGCCAGAAACTATAGAATTCTAGGTTGGAGTCCAAAGTCCATCATTCTACTCGGGAAAGTAGTTTGCACAGAACATGTCATGTTCATTTGTTCACATTTTTGCATCATTTTTCTTTGGAGTTCTCTATGGACATCCCTTTGTCCTTTGATCCATGCTTTTAAGGTTCAGCTGGAGCCATATCTCTCGATAAGAAATCCTTCCTAGAGACCTCAATGGTACCAAGGCCCACTGCCCTTTCCTCCAAATTCTAAAAGCCTTTGTCTGTTACTATGATCTGGGTACTCAATCCTATGGACCTTTGTATTTTGGCAGTAGCTGGATTATCATTATTAAGGATCCATACAATAGTTTTATTTTTTGACTTTTAATTTTGAAATGATTTTAGATGGATAGGAAAGTTGTAAAACAAGGAGAATTCCCATATGTCCTTCACCTAGCTTCCCTGGATGTTAACTTTTTCCATAGTGAGGACAGAATGATCAAAATGGGAGGTTAACTTTTATGCAATGCTATTAACTAAACTACATGCTTATTGAGATTTCCCTGATTATCCTACTAATATTTGCCATGGTCTGAATGTTCATGTGTTCCTAAATTCATATGTTGAAATCCTAACCTCTAAGGCAGTGCTATTAGGAGATGGGAAACTTTTAAGAGGTGATTAGATCATGAGAGCAGAATCCACATCAGTGGGATTGTTCCCTTAAAAATGAGGCCCAAGACAGCTTCCTTGCCCCTTCCACCACATGAAAGCATGGTGAGAAGGCATCGTTCCATTCCACGGATTAGGAAGCAGGCCCTCACCAAGTATTGAACCTGCCAGTGCCTTGATCTCTGACTCCCTGGTCTCCAGAACTAGGAGGAATGAATTCCTGTTGTTTATAAGTCACCAAGCTTATGGTATTTTTGTTAGAGCAGCCCAAGGACGAAGACATGTTCTTTTCCAGGATCCAATCCAAGACACCACATTGATTTCATTGTCCTGTCTTTTGAGTTTCCTCCAACCTGGAAACCTTTCTTCTGTCTTGCCTTCTCTCATATACTTCAGTGCTGGTCAGTTATTTTGTAGACTGTTTCTCAACTTGAGTTTGTGTGATGTTTTCTCAAGACTAGAGAGAAGTTTTGCATTTGTGTAAGAGTAACACAGAACTGAGGTTGGGCCTTCTCAGGGCACCATTATATTAGGCAATGTTAGCCATCTTAGCCATGATCATTTGGTTCAGTTGATGTTTGCTAGTTTCCCCACCATAAGTTATGATTTTACCCTTTGTAATTAACAAATATCTTGGAGGAGGTACTTTGAGATTATGCAAATATTCATTTCTCCTCAAATATCTGCCCACTAACTTTAATATCCATTGGTAGATCTGCCTTCAAAAGGTATTGCTGTGGCATACACCATCAATATGTTCATAAATGCTCAGTTGTGTGAGATAATAAGCCCTTATTCAAGCAGCTGCTGTAGGGTTTTCCATTAATTGAAGCTTCTTTGAATTGTCTTTATAATGGGATCTATTATGATAGGATTTTAATTTGATAAATCGTGCAATCAAATAAATATAAATAAAATGCTGTATTCATTTATCTCTCTGTTATCCATCCATCTCTCTCTCTCTCTCTCTCTCTCTTTTGTAAAATAATTGAGTTGCTAGTATTCATATTTCTCCAATTATTCCCTACCCATGTTTTCTACTTGTTGCTGCTATTTAAATTGTTTTGTGAACTTGCTGTTATGGCCAAACTATTCAGCCAAAATAGGAACATTAATTTCTTTGAGCAAGTTGTTGCAAAATTGATACGAAAAGAAGAGATGCCAATTTGTATTGCTGGAATGTGCCAGCACAGAAAAATGACTCTGTCACGGACATTTGTTGCTCCTGTTGCCTGACCTCCTCACCCCCTTTTTAGGTCATAGCCCCCATACTTCCTTTGTAGAACCTCACCTTCCTTGTTCTTAGTCCATACAACTTGCCCGCCTGCTGTCAGCAGTGAAGGGCACATGCCTTAGGCTGTCTGCATTGGTCAAGAAATTGGCATTTGGTTCTAGTTGAATCAGCGTTTCTTCAAAGTTCTTGCTGGAGTTATCAAGTAAGAAACTCACTCTGTCTACTGAGGTAGCTTAGAGAGTGGGATCTAAACCTGTAGCTTCCTCTGCACAACTTTGCTATAAAGTGGAGAAGGAGTCTGAGAATGAAGCCAACAGAGGAAGGCAGTGAGATGGGGAGAGTGAGGGAGAGCTATTCTTCATGACAACAATGCAGCATCGTTTTTTTTTTTTTTTCTGAAGCCAGATCCACCTGAGGACTTTTCAATGGCTCATGCTAATCAATCCACTCTGTTTCATTATTTAAGCATCTTGGGTTGAGTTTCTGTTACTTGTCACCCAAAGCCCTGATGAATACAGATGCTTTTTAACACCTGTTCCATGTGAAGCATGGGCTTGGACTCTTTAGGATTTTAAGACAAGCCAGACAGGGCCATGCTCCTGGGGACCTCAATTTAGCAGAGGTCACAAGATCAGTGCATCTTTCACCTACAAGACATCTCTACAAGAAAAGGTGTCCATGTCATCAACTTGTCTTCCACACGAACAGCTTTGGCTATAGGATCACAGTGAGTTCAGTGATAAATACCAGCTGCGGGGGGTGGATTTGGAGCACTGAAGACATCCTTTCCACAGACGCCGTGGCTTGGGCAAGGTACAACAGTGAGAAAGTGCCTAAAGCTCAGTGTGTGTGTTTTGAGGTTCTGTAGGACATTTGTAGTGTACTGAGGGGAGAGGTTAGGTAAAAAAGGGAAGATTAGAGAGGAAAAAAAACAAGAGAAAATAACTAGAGAGACACATTGTGGGGGCTCTGAGTGGCAGCAGGATCAGGGAACCTGTTAGAAGGTCAGTGAACCATCCAGTTGAACCTTGGTACAAGGCTAGAAAGAACCAGTGGAAAAAGAAAGCTGGAGGTGTTTGGAGTCCCAGCCCCCAAGAACATTCTTCAGGAGTCTTTGGCCATATTTGCTCAAGAATCTTCCTCGTGGTATCATTTGAAAGCCATACTTTTTATTTCATGCTAAACATTGTCAGAGGGAGCAGTGGCAGATTCATCCCGGAACGTGTGCCAACCCGCCTGGCATGTACACTTTTAATGGCATTCCAGAGCTCGAGGCCTGGCAGATTCCCTCAGATCCTTGCCCCTGTGCTGGCTGCTGCCTTATCCAGAGTTAGGATGTCAGAGGGAGCATCTCTCTTCCTAACCTTCCCCAGAGAAAACGTCCTGGATGAGACCCCAACTCTCACCCAGGAGGCAGGTGTAGCTTGGCCTTGGGAAGGATTTTCCTGCAGTGGCTTTAGACTCAACTCCCCTCTGCAATGTTCTTAGCATCCTTTAACAGCCAGTGTTTAGGCAGCCACCTCTAGGGAACTGTCCCTGACATGTCAGCTGGATTTAGATCCCTCCCCCAAGTGCCCATCACATCCTGACCATCCTTATCACGGCCCTTATCATGTTTTCAACCCTCTTTTCTGTCCCTCCAAGCTCCTGGAGGCCTGGTCTTTCTATCTTGGTATCTTCCCCTGGCAGGAGATAAGTGCTCCATACTTAACTGGCTGAATGAGACCCAGGCACAGAGCGGGGAGTGGATTAAAATCCTCTACACACACAACTTTGAAGAGTTTCCCAAGTTAAGAGAATCTATTCTGCATGTTCAGAACCTCACCCTGCTTTGCCCTGCTGGACTCCACTGGCCTTCTGCTTTCCTGGAGGTTTAGTCTTCCTCAGCCTCCCTCACTGTCCATCCACCTGGTCCTGTCTGACCTGCTCCCTCTGTCATGGTGCCCTTGATTGCCACTTTGCTGTGGGACACCTGGCTTATGTTGTCCTTTCTCAAAATCCTGAATGAGTCCTGGACTACCTGTGACACCACATTATACTCCATATATCTATACAATTATTTTGCAAGTGTAATATAAAATAAAACCAGACACATACTACTGGCTTATATTTCCCTAAGTAGGAAATAAATGCAAATGTCTTGAGAAGACAATCTAACTTGAAGGGTGGGAATAAGGGTGCTTTTTAAGGGTGCTTTTTAAATCATCTTTAATGATTTACAACAAAGGGAAAACTAGAAGGAAAGTTTGTTGTCAGCAGCTCACCCAGGGCTGCAAGATGACCCTGACCCTGACCTCTGTGGGCTCCAAGCTCTCTTTTGCCTTTGTGGACCTCATCTCTCAAAATGAACAAACAAAACTAATCAAACAACAACAACAACAACAAATCCTTATATGACTAACTGTGTTGCTATAGAGATGAATATAATGCAGGCTAGATTCATTAATATGTATTTATTAGTGTTATATTTGTTTTTTCTTCTGAGGTTTAAAATATTGAGTGAGTACAAAATTGTAGTTAGTTAGGGGGAATAAGTACTGAAGTCCTATTGCACAGCAGGGCGACTCCAGTTAACAATATGTAGTATGTACTCCAAAATAGCTGCAAGAGAGGAATTTGAATGTTTTACCACAAAGAAATGAAAAACGTTAATTACCTTGACTTGATCATTACACACCATACACATACATATTTAAACACCACATTATACTCCATATATTCATACAATTATTTTGCAAATTTAATATAAAATAAAACCAAATGCATACTTAAATTAAAACATTTTAGGGCCCCTAAAACTCCTTGGTTCCCAACACTGTGTGTGTTTGCCCAAAGGCTAAGTCTGCTTGAAGCCCGCATTCCTGCTCACTGTTTCTTGGATGTAAAGTGCTCTTCAGTCATTTGGGGCCACACAGTCCCTTCTGCCTAAGACGACTATTCCCCAGTCCAGCCCTCCCCCTGCCCCGTCAACCTGATGGAGTCATTCATAGTCAAGGTCCAGCCAGAATGCCACTTTTTCTTGCCAAATTCAGCAAATTAAACCACAGGATGCCCAATTAAGTTTTAATTTCATCTAAATAACAAATATTTTAGTCCAAGTATGTCTCACATATCACATGTCCCAAATATTGCAGGAGACTTGTTTGTACTAAGAAGTTCTGCGTGTTTATCTGAAATCCAGACTTACCCAGACATCCTGTATTTGACCTGGCAAAGCTACTCTGTGCTGTTTCTGACTCATTTTCAGTGCAGCTCTTCTTCCCACCTGCTGCTTCCCCCAACCTGTCCCAGCATTGCCTACACACCTCTGTCCCATGCACCGGACTCCAGTCCGCATTCCTTCCCGTCATTACACAGGCCTGCCACGGCCGGGGAACGTGGCAGTGCATGAGTCGTCACATATGAGTAAATGTGTGCTTTCCCTTTATTTCCCCAATTATCTTCTTATTTTCAGGGATGACTTGGCAGCATTTGGTTTTAATTTCATTCAGGATGTTGAGTGGCTGAGACTAAAGATGAGTTAACTATTGCAAGGGACTACAGCAGCACTTTTGCTAACAAAGATGTATCCCAATAAGACGCTGTGTTCGACTTGCATGACCTAATGCTAAAAGAAAAGCCAGAGGGTCTTAGCAGAGACCTGTGTCCCTCCCTGCCATGTGCAAGGGTGGACCGTGTGTGAGGGTGTCTCAGGTACTCTCTTACCCATGATGCTGTTGTCAGACAGTAAATCAGATCCAGTGGGACCCTGTGTGGGGGATCTTTCTGTTTTTGATACTTAGGTTTAGGACATTATAATTTTGCCTCTCTAGCTTGGGAGTGGCTTGATTATTTTAAGAGTGCTTTTAAACCTACTTCACTCAGTGCTCACTACACCTCAAATTACCTCCCTCACACAGGAGAACTGCAGACTGAGATGATGTGGGCACAAGCCCCCTGAGACTGTAGGAGCCTGGCTCCAGGCTCCTAATCTAGTGCTCTTCCTGCAGTCTCAGCAGCAAGGAAAGCAAGCCAGACTCCCAGCAACAGCAACCTTCCCTGTGGCCATGGCTGGGGGGAAACAAGCCCTCAGGACTCAGGCCAGGCAAAGACTAGTGGTCTGAATCAACTTGGGCCGAAGGAAGTTTTGGAAAGCTTGGTGAAAGTTCCCTTTTTTATTGCCAAGGATTTCCCAGCTTTTAGCACATTCTCCCTTTCTTGGTTGAGCGAAATTTCCAAAGTTGACCACTGGTTGATTCTTTTGTTATTCAGGTTGAGCAAGAAACCACAATGCCCAAATACCAATGTGTGTGTGTGTGTGTTCCCAGAGTGGTATCCTTGTGGTAGAAGTTCTTGCCCCTTTAGTAGTTTATAATCCAGCTCTTAGCTCACCCAAGCTTTAAGGAGCAGGCAACACAGCCCAAAATAGTTCCCACGGGTGGTCCCGGTGTAATGAGAAAAACAAAACAACAGTGTCAAGGTCAAATCCATGTGGGGAATTCTGCATGCCACTCCCCTCCTGGACTGTTAAAACTGTTCATTAGTAAAGGCTCTCTAGAACAGTGATCTCTAACTTAAAAGAATGGGGAATGGGGCAATGCTATTTAATTTGATGTTTTCCAAAATTATTTGATCAGAGAAATACTCCTTCCTCCTCCTGTTTCATTTTTTTCCTTCTTTCCTTCCTTCTTTCTCCGTCCCTCCCTCCCTCCCTCTTGTTTTTAAGGAACATCTCGGTAATGCCGTTAGTCATTCTGGGAACAAACTTTAAGGAGAATAGCTCTCAAAATGGGGCTGGGGGCTGAGGTCGTGGCTTAGTGGTAGGGGGCTTTCCTGGCATGTGTGAGGCACTGGGTCTGATTCTCAGCACCATATATAAATAAAATGAATAAAAAAATAAATAAAAGGTCCATCAACATCTAAAACATATTTAAAAAAAGAGATAGAGGGGTGAAGTTTAGCTAGATTTCACCACCTCTTCCAAGTGTTCTCTTTCCAAGCCACTTACTTCATGCCATAAATTTTAGCTCAGAGAAAAATCTTACTGGCCTCAGCACACCTGCTCCTCCTGGTGTGTAGGTGATGCTTGGAACTAGTCGCCATCACACGTAGAACCCTCACCCTGTCCAGCCAGCCCTGCCAAAAGGACTGTGAATGCCTGAGCCCCTCATTGGTACCAGTGGCTCCAGTGAGTTTCCAGGGCAGGATGGTGCCTGAGGAAGGGAGGCCCTTATGGCAACACCACGTGCTGTCCAGTGGGTGGCCCCAGCCAGTGACCACGCACCAGAGCCACATGCAAGCACTCTGGTGGTCTGTGGCATAACATGGGATGTGTTTGCGTGAGGAAGTATGCACCCCTCCCTCAGCCCAGGGCAGCCGTGTTTCCTCCCTTCTTTCTATTCACCCCAGGATGCACCGAGTTCCAGGGATTCTGCCACATTGCCTGTAGAAGCAGCATGAAAGGTGTCACTGTGTATCAAGTGGTGGTTCCACCCAAGCTCTTGTCTACCTCTGGGTTTTTCACAAGTTTCTTCCTTTGCCTGAGATATTTGTCATTTGTTGGCCCAATTTCTTAAGTTCAGCCTCAGTGTTACCTCAAACTAAAGCAGCCCTTCCGCCTGATACTTTCAATGATAGCATCCTGTTTGCAGTCTTCACTGCCTGACCAGTGCCTAGATTACCACATACTTTTACTTTTTTGAATATTGTCTTCTCCCCTCAAGATGTCAATTCTACAAAAGGCAGAGATCTATTGTTTTGGCCACTGTTGGATCCCTAGTGCCTCAAACAGTACCTGGCATAATATAAGCATGCCACAAATGTTCGTTGAATGAATAAGTAAATTTTCCATGTTCAGAATCAATCACCAACTGTTCCCCCAAACGCTGGTTGGAGTCAACCTCAGGCCTTGCTGATCAACTCGTGGACTCACAGCAAATGCTTAGGGGTGGCTGCCTGGCCCAGCCATGGTCCACCAGCATGTGAGGAAGTACAGAAGCACAGAGAGCAATAGAAATGAATTTTTATTTGTAAAAAGTTACAAAATGATATTGTACAAAAATAAAGTCTGTAGAGAACTTTGGTTGTATAACACAAACGACTGAGACAGATCAGAGAAGTTAGAGCTTCAAAGAAGTGCACTCCTTACGGAACCAGATGGTAATCACAACAATAAAGAAAAATCACAAACTTTACCCTTTGGTGGATCTGGTGGAGCAATCTGCTTCCATTGGAACCCACCTGTGGTGTGTAGGTGACGCTGGGAACGAGACAACACCCATGGAACCCTCAGCCCTGTCGGGCAGGTATTCTCCACGGGGCGCCGGGGACGGAGGTTGGAACCTGGGAACGTCAGACACAGACACCACATCTGCCAGGACTCTCTGGACTGGACAGATGAACCTGGGACTACATGCAAGTTGTGCCAGAAAGCTGGGGTTGTCACCGTTTCGAGCAGAGGATGGCGACGGAGAAGCCCTTTTCCTCTATGTCCCAGTCACGCGCAGGGGAGCAGAAAGGACAGAATGATGGAGAACTTGGGTCTTTTAGGGGTAGGGGGAGGGGATGTCTAGTAACTGCCACTTCTTTGTTACTTTGTAAAATTAACACGGTTATTTGAGGGAGGCCAGTAGGTCATTTAATTGATTAATCTCTCCTACTTTTATGGCTACTAAAATAGTGATAGATTGTCTCCTGGATAAACGTCCCTTTTATGACATGTTTAACAAGGCCCAAGTGCATCACCCACATTGATGGCTGCCAGACAAGTCCACGACTGGGGACCAGCAGGACGTGGTCGAACCTACCCACCCTTCTCCCCTCCAAACTCTTTCTTCGCACGCTGAGAGTGTGAGGCTTCTCTGTGAATGCCGTGGCCTGGCACCTCTTCCTCCTTGTCCTTCTCAGCCACCTTCTCCCCAGGGAGTCATCAAGTGAACAGGTGCAGCACGTGTTGACCTCAGGGGCTTGGAGAGGACCAGAGACCCACCTTCTGGAAGGCTATGGGTGTGCCCCTGGCTGCACTGGGCAGGTGCATGTCTCTCAGGAAGACGGTGGCTGGGCAAGGATGGAGGGAGACACTGCAAAAACCTTGGCTGCCTGACAGTCCTTTACTTTTAGTCCAGGACTACGGACTGAAAGGAACTTGACCTTTCATACATATGGTTATGCATATTATAGACAGATACCTGTGGAGGGGAAGAAGAGCTTCAGTATGACTGTGATGGAGGGGTGAAGGGCAGGAGACAACTGCCCACGGCCTCTGCATACGCTCCTGGAAAGGAGACCGGCTAGAGACGCTCCTTCTGAGATCCGAAAGAATCCATAAATTAAAATAGGGAAAAATGCCGACATATGGAGAAACTAAAGAGGGATTTTTCTTAAAAAGGTAAAGTAAGTGATTTTTGCCTAGCCAAAAAAAAAATAAAAATATTACTTTGAAAAGTATGGACCCTTGTTCCCAATTGAAATTTCCTTTTGTCACCCCTCTTTGCATTTTGCGAGCACATATACTTTGGCACCTTTGAAAAGAAACTTTAATAAATAAGGGGGGAAAAATAGAGAGAAACTCATTAGTGAACTGTAATAAATAACAATAACTTAAATCTCAATAAATATCTTCTCTATATTTCTGTATCTGAAACAGATGCATTGCATCGAGTAGCTTCTCTGGTCACTGGTGACCACGCATAAACGGAGCTGGGTATGTAACATCCGTCTCTCTGTAAACCGACAGGCCCCGGGGTGGGGGTGGGGGTGGGGGTGTCTACCTGTCCTGGGGCAGCTGGGGGCCTTGCCCGCTTGCTCTCCTACAAGAATGCTGCCGAAAACCACAACTTGCTTCCTGTTTCCAAGGACATAAAGGAAATACCTTCAGGTTGGTTTTTAATCTCGAAGACAGCTTTTTTGGTTCCTAGCCAACTTCTTCCCACCCTGCACACCATGTTCAGAATCAATCACCAGCTGTTCCCCCAAACGCTGGTTGGAGTAAACCTCAGGCCTCAGCTTTCCAATTCAAAGATTATGATCTTTTGTGTCTCTGCTTTTTTTTTTTTTTTTCCTCCCCACTCTCCAGGGTATGACTCCATTGAGTGACAGAAAAATAAACCTTTCTTACTTTCAGCAGTAAAACGTAATGACAAGGAGTGACACCAGGATTATCATTTCCCTGGTGTCTTCAGACATGTGAAAACAAACCACAGGAGATACACTGGTTTGGTTCTTCGAGTGCATCCGCAACTGCCACCATGATGGGTGATGGTGGACTGTATCAGATGACGCGATGACAACAGCCAACCAGGGACACCAGCCCTGAGCATCTGGAGAACCCAGATGGCTGTCTTCTCTCTCCTATCCAGTTTTCTGTAGCTGGACCTCTCTCTACCAGGCTCCCACGATGGATGGCTGCCTTCCTCCTCCTCCTCCTTCTCCACTTCCACCTCCGCCTCCTTTTCCTTGGTCCTCATCTTCCGCTCTGGGCAAACATTTCCTGGGAACCTTGGTCCCTTTCTTTGCACTGTAGCAGGAATGCAATACACAGCAGTCTCTGGAGCCGGAGTCAGATACATCCACACCTTTTAGCGGAATGCTTTCTTAGAATATGGTAAACCAGGTTATCGTCTAAAAATGACAGGTCGTCATCGAAGGCGATGGGTCTGCAACACGCCTGCCCTACCTTGTCACTCGCGAGCCTTCTATTTCTGGATAAGTTTTTGAGTATTTTGTCATACATTGTCTCAGCTGCATCGCACGAACCACTGCAGTACCGAAAAATCAGTTCCTCCTTGGTTTCATAGCCCAGACCCAAGTCAGTGACATTTAAATGTATGGCGGTTAAGACACAACCCCGATTTTTGCCCCTCTGGCCTCTCCGACCTTTGCCTCTGGAATTCTCGGGGTTGGCGGCTGCAGCCTGTCGATTCCGCTCTCGTCTAGGAAGCACTGCCATTTGTTTATCTGGTGACCTTTTCAGTCTTTTAATGGTGGCTTGAATAAAATCCATGACATCATCAAACTGGTCAGGATAGTCCTCTGGCATATTGGCTGTTCAACAATAAAACAGAAAATGTCACATAAGACAACTATGATCATCACAGGCCTTCATAAAGTTAAACAGTTGTATCGGATGTCATTTCCAACCCCTTTGGGACTTGTGTATAGGTTTTAGAGATATTATTGTCCAAATCTTGAACCTGTCAATTTTATTTCTTCAATTCATGGCAACCTTTCAAACTAAGGAGCCAAAATAAATTGGCTTTTTGATAAGAAGAGATCAGAGGAATTCTAATGTCCACGATCCATGGACCAAACTTTGAGAAACACCGACTTTGATGATAACAAGTTATAGCTTCCAACTCTGTTACTTGGATGTGGAATACTGAGTGCTTGTCCCTGACCCTCCGTGTATGAGTGGGACAAGAGCCATTCTGACAGAACACAGAACTGGGACTCAATTCTATTTTAGAACTTCCTTTAAAAAAAGATTAAAGAATAGAAAAACAACTTATATTTTACTAACAAAGAGATTGGTTTGCTCTTCCTTTGGATGGCATGACTTTTATTAAAAAAAAAAAAAAGTACAATGATGTAAATTCATCACAGCAATAAAGGAGACCAGAGGCTGTTTGGGGATGGGCACAGCCCCATTCCCAGGGATGAGGCCACATCTCTGCTGCAGGCTGTCCCAGGGCTCTCACCTTCTGGCTGCAAGGAGGACAATAGCTATGCCCTTTAGGGAGATCCCATGGGGAAGGTGAGAGGGCACTAAGGTGTCTGGGACCTCTGGTGAAAGTCTGAATTTGCAAACTCTTGTTATCTGAATATTTCAGTATTTGTTTTGGCCAACTGAATAAAAGAAAAGTAAGTACTGGAGCAATGTAATACATTCTAAAATAAAAGCAAATCAAACTCCTGTTCATTAGGTACAAGGCCTTTTATGGTCTCTATATCCCATTTTCAGGCAACTTGTAATGTTTAGGGTTATAAGTGGCTTAGTAAAATACACCTCAAGAAAGGTGTTAGTAAGAGAGTTTTTTTTTTTTTTTTTTGCCAAGATTATGTTAAAACACAGAAAGATTACATTGTGCCTTTCCTACTTCAAATTATTCTATCATAAGCCTAAGCTATCTTCTGGTGGAATGAAATGGCTCAGAATGACATACTTAGGCAATCTTAAACATTTATAAAGACCAAATATAAGAACTGTTCTGAGTATTGTGTGTCACCCCCAGTATGGAACTGGGGTATTTCTGCACATAATGCCTATTAAAGTTTGAGGTCACTACACACGAGTTGGATCCATAACTCAGCCATTTAAAATTAAAAGTGAGACCGTGCAAGCTCAAAAGAATAAATAAATGAAATAAAACTAACCTATTTAATTATTAAAGCAGCAAGTATCCTACTGTGTAAAATAAAATCTAGCTAAGGTGCCTTAGCCATATATATGTGTGTGTGGTTAAGGCACCTTAGCAAGATACACATATTTGATACATAATAATGAAAAGATTAGGGATTGGAATCTGTGAAGATGTTGTTGCTTGATACCTGAAACTTAGCAGCTGCACAGAGGGCACAAAACTGTTTCCACCCTGGCTGAAGCCACAGTGGCTTCTGAACTCTTGTTCCCCATCCACCCTACCCACATCCCCCTTTCTATCTATTTTGCACCCAGGGGGATACTCTAAAAAGGTCCATTCAGATCATCTCCTTCCTCCTTTCAGAACTCTCCACACTCCCTATTTCTCCTGGAGTAAAAGCCCAGGTCCTCACTGGCTTAAAAGCTTACCTGACCTGGCCACCTCCTCTGCCCCCAGCCTTTGCTATCTCTGGCCTCGTTTCAACTTCTCTGCTTACCCCTTTCCCTCTGGCTACCTTGGTTCCCTGGCTGAGCTTCCAGCACGGGGCTTTTCAATCTTGGCACTGCTGACATTTTGGATTGGATCACTCTCTGTCACGGGAGGCTGTCCTCTGCCTTGTAGGATGTCAAGGTGCATCCCTGGCCTCTACTCAGGAGACTCTAGGAGCATCCTCCAACCCCTACCCCATCATGCTCACAACACACTAAAGCGTCTCTAGATGTGGTCAAATGTTCCCCTGGGTTCTAAATCATCCGGACTGAGAACCACAGCTCAAACACAAAGGGGGACTTAGGTCTTTTGCAGGCTGTTTCCTCTCTACCTGGGCCACTAGAACTACTTATTCCTCTGTGCTACACCCACGTCTCCTTCATGTTTTTGCTCAAATGTTATGACTCAACAAGTCCCACCCTGAATTCCTGGCTTAAAAGCAGTCCCTCTGGAACCCCTAGTCCCTGTGCCCTGTCCCCCTCCAGCCCCACCATAATAATCCTTGTGTTCCAACACATTATCCAACTGAGGGTCTCAGGTGTGTTATTCATTGTCTTCTCTGATAGCAGGCCAACTCCAAGAGGCAGGCTTCTTTACCGATGGATCACAAACAAGGGCTAGCAACACCATCTGGTCCCCAGAGGCCCTGATAACTGTTTGTTTAATGAATCAGTCACTTTCTTGGGGTGGGGGGAAGAGTTCTTAGTTTTTCAAGGGGAATTCCACTGAATACTGTATCTTTATGAAATGAAAGTCTCCAAAATAAATAGCCCATATCACTTGGGAAACCTGGGATGTCCTGCATGGCACAGTTGTCTCCCATCCGAGAGTAAAGGACCATCTACAAACCCACCTTCCTCACCAAACCCCCTGCAACCCTAAAGTTCAGCTGCACATGCCCACCTCATCTTGGGGCTTCAAAAGGACTCCTGGGAGTCCTTTCTCAAGGGGCCTGCCAGAGTAGGGGAGCATTCCCAATTCCTCATTTCCTAACTGGTCTTCCTTTAGGAAGTTTTCTTAAAAACAGCAACAATAAAAACAACAACAAAAAATCTTTAAACTTGATTTTTAAAAAACTATCTTTAAAAATAAGCTGCTTATGCTATTTTTGGTTTCTTTCAATAATAAGCTATAAAAGAGAAAATAAATATGTGTGCCTGTATGTATTTGTAAAAATAAATATTTGCTTGTGATAGTAAAAAAAAAAAATGCTTGTATGGAAAATCAAACTTCTAAAAGGAAGGTGATCAATCAAAATACAAAGGAGTCTTTAAATTGAAAAAAAAAAAAAAAAAAAAGACTATGTTTTGCAAAGAACTCACACCATGAGGTCCAGGCTCTAGTCAAGAATTCCTGAATAGATCATTAACTTAGGAACCTGGGAATATTGAGCGCTATGATCGATTAACAATCAACTGAAGATTAATCAGAAATGAGGATAAAATATTACTAAAATTTCAACTTAAGCTAATGGCAAAACATTCAAGTAATAAAATTTCAAGTCACTCAAGACTCAAACATTGATGTTATATAATTTCATATGGTTAGTTATAAAAATGTTCTAATATTTTCAATGTTCTTAAAAATTTTTCCAGACACTGTAATTGCCTGGCTTTGTTTATAAGATAAAATACAGAATACCAAGTTAAATTTGAATTTCAGGTAAATAGTGAATATAATTTTAATAGAAGTAGTTCCAAATATCATGTGGGACATATACTGCAATATTTGGAATATATTTACACTATATGAGAAAGTTCAGTGCCCTTTTGCGTATTTTCAATTCCACTTGGCTTCCCCATGTGTAGAATGTGAATGCACAAACTACTTAAGATTGTAGATGGTGTGGTAAGAGATCACTAACCCTGAGTTAAAAGACTTCCAAGGGGTGGGGAGTATAAACCAAAATAAATTTGTCCAAAGCCATACCGTGTACAACACCAAGAGTGAACCTCATGTAAACTATGGATTGTCATGTCAACATAGGCTCATGGACTGTAGCAGATGTATTGCTCAGGTGTGGATCATCATCACAGGGGAGGCTGTGCCTGTGTGGGGGCAGGAGGTGTATGGGAAATCTCTGTACTTTCCTCTCAAGTTTCAATAAACTTCAAACTGCTCTAAGAAGTAAAGTTAAAAAAAAATGGGGGTGGTGGTGGATATGCTTCCTGTCACCTGGGAGGCATGAGGATAAATATTCTACTTGTTAAACTGAAGGTTGTAGCTACTGAGAACTCCTCCATTGGATGGGAAATCTCCCTCCTAACCTTGTTGCTAATGTAGAGACATTATTTAAGCTCCAAGTTCAGCCTGCAGGTAAGGCTTATGGAGTTGAAGGAGTTTTTGCCCCCTGTATATTCTTGAAAAATAGAACAAAAATATTTATACAGAAAATTTTACATCAATATGAATTCGGAAAACCAGGAATGGGCGACATTGTATTTTCCAAATCACAAAGCAAATAGTCCTGTCTCCTCCAACTAAAGTCCTAATTTCAGGCCTTTTGATGCCATTGAATTCATTCAAAGGGAGAACCTCAATTTGTCAATGCTGGGCACTTGAGGACACTAGGTGGCATATACCTCTGGAGAGGATGCTGGGCAGTCCTCACTGAGCCTGTTCTTAAGAATTCCACAGAAGCCTTTAGCCCAGCCCAGGCAAGTAACTCCCCATGATGAACCGAAAAGCCCACAGTTGCCTCAATCTTCCAGGAATTCA